>NC_056737.1:1405042242-1405137242 GCF_019279795.1 Protopterus annectens
GGAACAGACTCCCCCATCCACATAAACAAAGCTCATCCCTGTCCATATTCAATAGCAGCTTGGATCTGATTAGAAACAAAATTTATCCCAGGACTGCCCCCTGTACTATTAATGGACAGAGGTAGCTTCTAAATACTTTATCTCATGCATGGGTTCCCTCAAATTATCTATGGTGTGAACCAAGTTATTCTCGTTAGGGGTAATATACAATTATTGACCATGGGATGTGTAAAGGCCAATAGGATAGGTTAAATTGAGTACCAAAAGGGAAATTGGCTAAGCTTAAAATGGCCCGCAGGGGCAGCTTGATTAGTACTTTCCTATGAAACTATGAAACTGGCAGGTGGACAGTGGTCTCACCTTCAATAACCACATCGCCACAACAGTCAGGAAATCCTTCTATGTGGCACACCTCATCACTAAGGGCTTTTCATCCAGAAAAAATGAGGTCATTGTCCCACTGTACTCATCCCTCATTAGACCCCATTATAGAATACAATGCCCCATTTGGTATGCACCTCTCAAGACATCTGCAACAACTGGAAAGGCCACAGAAATACCTCACTAAAAGAATCACAGGTCTAAAGAAGATGCCCTATGCTGACCACCTTAAAAAACTCCAGCTATACTCTGCCACATATCATCTACTCTGAGGCGATCTCTGCTTAATATACAAGGCCATGTCAAACCCAGAGCTGTTGGACATGCTACACTTAAAGAACTCCCAACCCCTCAGAGCCACACGCTCCAGGGATCTAAAAATTGTCATCACAATAAACAAAATATAGACTGCCCACACATGTTAAGCAGAGCGCCTCTTTGGCCCTCTTCAAAAAGAACCTTGATGATTGGATGGGAGAAAGGAAATTCATCCCGGGGATCATGTCAGTCACCTTGCTAGACAGGGGTCCAGGGAAGTAAATAGTGTGGGAAGAAATAGCTAGGGAATTGTTATGGCTAGGCTTGTACAGGCCCTAAGGCCGATAGCCTAGTACCAACCTATGAACCTTTCCTACTTCTGTGTTACAAAGAGAGGAATTTAAGGATTGGGTAGCAGATACGATTCCAGAGGTAGTAGCGAAGATATCAAACAAGTGAGATAAAATGAAAATGGTAGTTTAAAACTTGGGAGATAGAACAGAAAGATAGAGATATGAGAACAAATGGGGATTATTTAGAGGGGTTGATTAAAGTTAAAGCACTGAAGAAGGGGAAGCTCATGGAATAAGAAGAGGAGCAACAGCAGAGCGATAAACGAAAAGTAACAGATTATCTGAATAAACTACACAAGTTTAGAAGGGCTGCTAAGAAAAGTTTTTGATAATTCTAAAGCGCTAAAACTTTAGCACAACAACTTGAGGCAACATAAAATACAAAGAGTTGTAGTCACACTTAGGGAACCTATGAGAAGAAAATCAGTCAGACTTCTTATACAAGTATTAGACATATTTTGGAAATTTTATGAAAATCTGTATAAAACAGTGGGTAAATCAAGAAAAGGCACAAAAGGAAACATTTGTCAAAGGCTTAATTATATCAAGGTTAGAAGAAAATGAGACTCAGCAATTAATAGATAAAACAGGAGGAACTGATAAGATAAAAGTGGTGACATATAATGACTAAACAGGGAAGCTTCTAAAAATAGATGGTATTCTACGGAAATATGAAAATTAGAGGAAAGAAAATGATAAAGATTTGCAAAGTTTTGTTTAACAATGGTTTAAATAAGGGGAGATGGGGTACTGACATCTTGGAAAAAAGCTTACTGTTACCCAGAGAGAGCTACATATTGAGAAAGAGTGACACAGACAGAAGACCCTTAGCATACAGACCCATTTCAATTATGAATCATGCTTATGTCTATACTAAAAGAAAGGTAAAGGTGTTATGAAATTTTATGGATATGGATTCAAAGTGGTTCTGTGGAGCGTGGGCAAAAAATTGCCACATTAAAAGAAATATGTTGATCCTGAAGGAAGCAGAGTACAAGAAAACATCACTATTGTTCGTTGATTGTGACGAACAGAAAGCAATCAACAGAGTCAGGTGAGATTATAAGTAGGATGATGGTATAATTTCTGTTCCTTGAAAGAATAATGGGATTACTAAAGAGGACATATGACGGGCTCAAGACAAGAATTAAGGTGGGAGGGTACGTCTTTGACAAGCTGTGTTTGAACAGAAGACCAAGGAAAGGATCCCATATTTGCTAAATGACCATAACAAAGGAAACTTATTACAATTTGTTTTCTTTTGTATTAATGTATTCATAATTATGGTTTAAAGTGTGGTGATTTAATAAAGATGCTTAAACAAAAAAACATGCTAAACTGTTTGCCAACAGTAAACACCTTAAAATGAGAAAGGACAAAAAGTGTCTTTCAGTGATGGCTTTTCACAAGGACAATAACACCTTGAATAAAACCTGTGCTTCAGTGAATTGGGTGAAAAGAGATGAAACATGTTCCATTGGAGAAGATAAAAAGATACTAGTATCTGAGGAATTGGGCTTGCTGCCATTTTTAACAAAAGAATATTCAAATATCTGAGGTAAAAGCTTTTCAAGGAAAAATTAAAGTAGGAAATTCTCCCTCCTCTAATTCCTGTCTGCAAAGATCACCCCTTCAAAAAAAAAAAAAAAAAAAAGTGTTCTGCTACCTCCTTATTGGGAGTTTTTGTTTTACTACAATCACCACTGCTTTGACAGCTTGAACTTGGTTGATAGTTGTTTTCTAAAAAAGGGTGTGGGCATTACCTTTAAAATGCTGTTCCCTTTAGCCTGTCTCAGCAATTTAAAATGTTCTGAAGTATAGCCAAAGAGTCCACTAATGCTGTGCTGATGAAGCCATAAGTAAGCATTTATTCATCTAATAGGGAACTGTTTATTGTTTACTGCCTATCTTCGTGAATGTTACATACATTTTAGACAACCCTGTTCTAGCAAAAAAAATCTGTGTTTTCTCACGTCTCTTAAAAAATTAAAATGCTCTATAAAGTGCTTGCACTAAGCATGGTACAACAACAGAGTATTGCTTTTCTGATAGTTCACTTGGATTGCTGGAACAAGGGCCTGCAACACCACATCTAACAGTCACAGAAAGAAGCAAGACAGTTTTATGAAAAATCACACACATCTATAACCCCAGGATGTTTTATCAAACAGTAATTATTATCAAACAAAATATGCCATTCAAATTCAAAGGAACTGCTTGCTTAGACTGAGGAATTATTACTCTGAAAAAATATATATATTAGCAGACAAAATTAGATTTCTTCAGTTAAGACTGTGAAGTACAAAAACAAGATGCATCACTGTCATTCAATGAGGTTCCTAATTAAAACTTCTTTAATGAAGGTTTGTAAAGTCTTCAGTTTTCAGATTTACATTATTTTCAGTCTCTTTTAACTAGTACAGATTAAAACCGTTCTCCAGCAGAGTTTGTCAATTTTAAGATCTTTTCAATGTAAATAAGGTTAATTAACAGGCTGGAAGTAGATAACATTACTCTAACTAATGCGGCAACATTTTAACCCTTAAGGTATTGAGTTTTTTGACAAAAAAAAATACTAGCGAGTTCTCAGAACCTTACATGCAAAGTTTCAAATTTCTGATCCTCCATTTGAGTGAAACACTTTTTATATTACATGTTTTGTTCATTAGTTTCAAAGAATGTGAGATGAACACAGCATCTTAATATCCTGGAATACGTTTGCCACGGTTCTTTATTTTTATTAATTTTTTTGTTGAATGTTGGGGTGACAGCAACCAATGCAATATACAGAGAACAGGGTGTATGTAAAAAATCTACAACCCTCCTTTCTAAATCCTCATGGGAGGCAATCCATGTAATGAAATATTTTCATCACAATGTTTGAAAAATGCACAGTGATGCAGTTTCTTATAACGGAATAAGCTACGCATTTCATTATTACTGCTCATTATCTCAAATGAAGCCTCGATTGTTTTGTGAAATATTTATCTGAAAAAAAAAAAAGAAAAAATGCAGCATAAAAAGCCCTAGGATCTGTCTGTGAATGATGGTTCATTTCAGTGTTTACTACCAGGTTTCTCAACGTTATTACATAACTCATCTCCCCAACTATCTGTGCAATGTTTAACCTCACATTTGTTTCAGTCATTTTTTTGGCTCACACTTTATATGATGGCTGAAAAGTTCCATGCTATACCAGCCGACATACATACTTTTTACCATATAAACAAATTATTATTACCCTAAAGGAATGAAAACATGATGTAAAAACAGAAACAAGATAGCAAAAGTCCATGGGCAGATGCCAAAAGGATCTAGCCAGAAAGGGCCTGGCAAAATGAAGAAATGGGTATACAACCCTATCAACAAATCTCAAACCAAAGAGAAATGTCTTAATCAAGCGAAAAAACTAAATGCAGTTATTAACTGCTGTGTAAATTTTAAGTAAATACAGGCAGATACTCAAATATTTGGCTTATAAAAGCAGATGTTCATGTTACCCAAGTGGGGACCAAAGTGGAAGGCTAGAAGCAAAAGTAGATGCATAAGAAACACAATCAGAAAAACATTTTGCCAAAGCAGAGATAAGTGTACATGGATTCATTATGGCAGCCTGAAGCATAACACCCTAAAGGAAATACAGAAGGTCCAACTCACTCAAAAACAAACCTGTTACAACTGCAGATGACATTATATGCAAGCATACTGATGTGGGGGGGTAAGTCCCTCCAAACCCTACGTAGAGAAGTGCCAACCCATACCCCTTTACTTTAATAGAGAACCCTACAGCTGCACAACCTTTACTAACCTCACAGTCACACAAATGCAGGAAAAAAACACCCTCCAATGGTGTAAAATAGCTCCCATAATAGTACTGCAAGAAAACCAAGAAATACAAAAAAAAAACAAAAAAAAAAAAAACAAACAAACAAAACCTTCCAGAAATACTGCATTCAATGATCTGCAACTAAGGAGATAGGGATCCTGCAGTTATCTGTTGAATGGCAGACTTCTGATGCACACAAGTTTCCAAAAGATGCTTTTTCACTGTATTATAGAAATATGTAGATTTCTTCATGTTAACAATGTGTCATAACCATAGCCAAAAGAAGCAGTGTTTATAGCACAGTAAGGACTAACAAAGAAAAAAATGAACAAATGGCTAAACGAGGGAACACGGGCAAGTACTTCACAGTTATTACTGTCCATTAGTCAATGTTAACTGTTAACACTCCCGGTTAACAAATATAAATAAATAAATGTTAACTGAAGCATAGCTTGCACTCTGACACATTTGATTACAAAATTAAATGCTCTTATTAATCCTAGAGGTGAAAGTGCCAAATAAAAATGGAGAACTATAAAGTACATGTCTTCAAGATGTTAATGAGCAGGCCATAAAGATTTGAGCAAAAAACAAAACTCCCCTTTTCAAGGTACCACAGTGTAAAAGGTATTCACAGTGTAATAAAAACTGCAATTACAGACAAAATGAAAAATATATAACCTCAAAATATTTGACAAATCCCATTAATATCACTGGGAGGTACAGGGCAAAGGCTACAATTACCAACACACAATAATCCAAAGATTCAAATATACTAATAACGTTAAACAGATCCCAGTGCAAAGAAATCAACAAGATGCAGCTGTGAATAAAGTTTGCTCTGAAAGTGCATGACTGAAATGACTTTCTGTGTTTAGTAGTCATTCTACTGAGGTAGTGTCTTATCCATTTGTATTCTGCAACCCATCTCAACCACTGTATTCTCTGGTCTTTTTCCTTTCTCCTTGTAATGCACATATGGCAACTAGAAAGCAGTTATATCCACATTCCATGGAGAAGAAAAGAAAAACAAAGCCTTTAAAACCAAAACTTGTTAATTTCTGAAAAAAAAAAAAGAAAACATGTTGAGAAAAATGCACATGACCTTCACACCATGGTCTTTCCAATATATGATGGACAGCGCAGTGGTGGTGTTGTCGCCTCACAGCATCAAGTTCTCAGTTTCGATTCTCGGCTAGGTTAACTTCTGTGCGGAATGTCTGCATGTCTTCCCTGAGTTCGTGGAGGTTTCCTCTCATGTTACAAAGACATACATCTGAAGCATTTCTTCCTGGGCTTTCCCTGAAAACTGCCTTTGTTCCAAGTCGGACTTTTCCAGTAAACAAATATTAAGTTAATAAAATAAATATTGGTGTAAGGTCAGTCTATTCTACTATTAACAACTTCTGGCAGAACACAGAAACGTTGCCTCTCTTTCAGGATAATGCAAAGAGCTGTATACAATATCAGAGTAAGTAAGCAAGCAAAGCTTGGCAGTCAAATTTCATAAATTTTGCATAACAGACATCTCCCCATCTTGCAGGCTTCTCTTCATATGAAGTCCAGTAGGCAGGGGTCTATATAAATATCCAGCTACAGTCATACCCATTTTTTGTTAGAACAAAGTACTTGGACAACACAAAACAAGTGGAATCTTGAACATACAAAGAGAACAGGGTTACTGAGACGGAGCTAGTACATGGATACTACACGTGACACTACGTCAGAGAACTGCACTATGGTCTTTCCTTTCTGCCTGTATGCTTTTTTTTTCAGCAGACAAGAATACCAAGCAAAATATCATATTAGGATTGCACTCTAAACTGCAATACTAAGAAAAAAGTTAGCTGTCTTGCAGATGCAGTCCTCTGAAACACAACACAACACACACACACACTTACTTAAAAATTGCTGAATTTAAAGTACCGGTATACTGATCGAAAACAAGATCCTCAGTGAACTTTACAGTAGAGGTGCAAAAATAAAAAAAACAAAAAACAATACAAAGGGCTAATCAGTTTGGAAATGCTATACTCAATGACTGGAGAACAAACCCTATTCAGAGCAAATTAATCAAAGATTTATTTGATTTTTCTAAAGTGCTTGGCCCTGAAAAAATACTCAGAGGTCTCCAAAGAGCAATACCATGTATACCTTACCAGAGTACTGAATATGACGATGAAAGGATGGCAGTACTGTCTTCTTGTAAAGAGCAATGTCTGTAATGACCTTTGGCATCAATGAAGAAATACTGGACATTGAAACTCTAGCCTTATGAAACACACCAAAGGCATATGTGCATATTAAAACTTGCAAGTCTAATAGTCTCCTTGCTGAAGTAATACGGCAACAATAAAGATGTTTTCAAACTCAGATATTGTAATGGAACTATAAAAGATGGTTCAGTGTGTATGTACTGGGGCACTTTGTCAACTTCCCTGAAAAAAAATTCATATACCAAACTGCACCAAACATTTTCTATGAATGTTACTGCTAAGAGTGGAATTCTCCCCTCAAGAGCAGTTTTACAGTAGAAAGGGAAGCAAACAAAGGTTCTCAGGGGAAACAATTTGATAAAACACAACAATTCACTTTAACAGAACAACAACACAGTCAAACTAAGTTAAACAAGCAATCTAATACATTTGGAAACTGTCTGTAGTGGGGACAAAAAAATGACAATGTTAATTTAGAAAAATATGACTGACAGTAAGCTTTTTGGCTTTATGAAGGAACTCATAAAACTTCAAAGGAAAACAAAATAGCATTAAAAATCACCCCCCCCCCTCCAAGCTGTAACATGAAGACTGGGAAGGGAATGATGAAGAACATAACCATACTGCTAGAAGAGCAGACCTATTCTAACAGGAAGTTGAACTAAAACAGTCTGGAAGAAGAGCCAAAGCTGTCTTAGCCCAAGGATGAGCTACCAAACAAACTTTTTTTTTCCTGTCCTCCAAGGACTGATTTTATTTTTCCAACATGAGCATACAAACACACAGATGTGCAGTCCTCATGCTTGATACACATATAACTATGTTCATATACCAATAGCTGTACCCAGATGTGCTTCACATAACCTATTACTTTCAAAGTTATACACTTAGAAATTATTTATTGGCAACGTCTGGGCTTCCAGTACCTATTCTGATGATTAAAGTGCGGTTTGTGTGCGCTGCTTCCAGCTTTTTTATTTACCTATTCTGATGAGTTATTCCATACCTCACAATCATAAATCAACAATTCACAGCCCTTGACAGATCTTCAAAGAGATGAAAAAAAGATGACTGTTTACTAACTTAATTTTAAATTTAAATGTTAACAAACCAGAAAATAAAGTCATAACCCCATGCTTCCTCCGTTAGTCATTTTGCACAATCTGCCACTTACTCCATTTACTCATCACATGTTTCTCAGGTCCCCGCCCCCAATATAATCTCTCTACTTTACTTGTATATTCCATTTCCCTTTTTACCTCCTCTATATTCAGTTGTACTGACTTCTTCCATTTCCTTGTAATCATTTTCTTCATGACCAACAACAGTAATACAAGTAATACCTTTACAAGTTTGGGAAAGGATCACCCAATCCAACACATCATCATAATTTCTTTAGCAAGTTCTACCTCTTGCCCAGTTCATAGGTTAATAACTGTAATCAGCGAAAGTCAACTAAGTAACATACAAACTGCACTTCTATCTGCTGTCATAGGTGTCTAGGTCCCAAGAAAACTCCAAGTGCAAATCCAGAAATAACTCAACTTTATTTGTAATACTCTTGTTAAGAGCTTTCATCTAATATTATAGACTTCATCAGAACACAGTCGTTAATTACATCCTGGGTTATATACAAATGTCAAATGTCAAACCAATCAGACTTGTTAACCTAAAAAAATAATAGAGAAAAAAAAAAATACAATCAAAAGGTCTTCTTTAAAAATGTTATAAAACCCAACTCAAAGAGGAGGAAAAAAGCAGAACCAATTCACAAGATAAAAAAAATTACTGAAACTAAGTGAAGACCTCCAATGAAATTTTAGATAAGCTGAAATAATCTCAACACCTACAAACCCCACTCCCCCTATCTGAGAGAGATAGAGACCAGGAGTCTCTACCCCCAAAAAGGTCCTCCCGAGATCTCCCCAGTTGCTCTCTCTAATCCACAGGCATACTCAAACATGAGGCGAACCCATCCCGGGGCTAATCCGAACTCCATCCCAGAAATCCAACCCTGTTTGACCTTAGCCTGTTTATCTAGCTCACCTCAAGGATTGTTTGCACAAGGAGGCCTCCAGATACGGCAACCACAGCGACCACCACTGTGGTCTGGTCCACCCACCAAAAAGCCGACCGCCTCCGTAATGACAGCCAATTGGACTCCATCAGCTTGACCTGATGATCAATAAAGACATGAGGAATCAATGGAACTCATAGACTTTTCATCCAAACTTGCAGACTTTGGATCCAACCCAGTTTGGCTTTGTCAAAGGCAGATCATGCCTTTTTGACCAAGGGATTTTTTGGATAAAAGGCAGGCCCCATTTCACCATACACCCTGGCAAGGCACCTGACAACACCCCCTACCTCATACCTCGTTGAAAATACATCTCAAGCAAAAACTAAAAAGTGTAAACTCACATACATCACAAGGTCATCAGCTGGAAGGCTAAATAGGGAGAAAGTGTCAGGTCACCAGAGGCTGGGAGTTGTCAGTCACAGGTCCAGTGTTGGGCTACAAAGCCGGCTCTTGTTGCCCAGTGGTCCCCCTCTTGTTCTAACAAACCTTTCTTGAATGAAGCACAAACAAACAGTTATATGGCTACAAAGTTTGCAGATGAGTACAAACTATTGCAGAGGACTGCAACATCTGTCTCACACATCAGATACATGAAGCCCAGTGTTACAGGGATAACTGGTGCCAGAGCCATGGCATAAAAAGAAAAATGCCAAAATGCATATTCATAGCAGGAAAACAGGATTACCCACAGCTACCATGCCTACGGTATACCTGGTAAACCAACTAGGGAAGTTGGGCAGGAAGGGGGGGGAGGAGACTGACAGGACCTTTTCGTTGACTAACACGTTGCTGAACAAGTGAAGAGATAAGTCAGGAAGACACCTGATCATGAAGGGATTCATCAAGGGAGGTCATCGCCCCGTGTCGGGCCCATCATCAGACCAATGATTTCATCAGATGCCAATGCCGTATGTATCCCCATTAGGAATACACACTGCAGCAGCTGGAAAAAAAGTTCCTCACCAAAAAGTTCCAAAAGTCTCAAAAAAAAATCTCAAAATATGTCTTATGCTGAACTTCAGAAAGAAATTCTAAACTTCTGACACGGCGGCAGAGGTGGAGGTGACCTGACATACATGGCCATATTATGTCCATTTGATGAACATGCTTCATGACTTCACCTCAGAAATCTCTCACTAACAAGGTGAGGAGGAGACTTACCTTGACACGGTTATAAATAATAGGTGCTGGAGGGGCGGTTTCATGATAAGCAGTGGACCCCCTATGCTGTGGAACAAAATCCCGGTACATGTGAGGCAGAGCAGCTGGCCGTGTTCACCTCGCTTCTTGATGAATGGGGATGGGAGGAGATGAATATAGGGATTACTACCTCAGTGTCTCTTGGTGACAGAGGCACAGCAAATAATGGGCATAGTTTTTTCAAGTTAAAGGGGTGGTTAAAGCCCTGAAACTCTGACTCTTAAATATATATGCCCCCCTTGGGCAGATATTAAGTATGAACCTATGAACCTATGAACTGACACCTAGGACAGCGGATACCAGTTCATAGGTTCATAGATTAGTACTAGGCTAACTGCCCTTGCGAGCCATTTGTTTTAAGCCTAGCCAGTTATCCCTTGTGAGACTCAAACCGGCACCTTTGAAGGCAAACACCTTAACCATTAGGCCATCCTCCCAACCCCCTTTATTTTATTAAACTGTTCTGCAGTTGTACCTTGAAAGTGCAAAGTACTTGGCAGTCCCAAAAGATACAAATCCAATCCTCCCTTTTCCTGTGTTCCACACCTCTAACATACATATGAGCCCAACCTGTGTAAACATGTGGCTCAACCTTGCAGTTGTATAAAAATATTTGTGCGGGCATTTCTTTTTTCTCAAATCTCTTTTTATTAATTTTTTTCATAATTTGAAATAAAAAATGATATACGGTACAACAGAAGTTGATGTTACAATTTGCATAACACTACCAAGTTATTAAGTTAGGTGTTCACACACTGTGTTAAAAAAAAAAAAAACAATTTGAAATTAGCTGAAGTTGACAACAAAGAATTACCATGAAGTTAGGATAAACTACTATACATTATATACATATTTACAAAAATGGCATCTTAGTTGATGCTGTTACTACCTTTAACTAAAGTGAGTGTTTAATAACTTTATGTATATTCGCATACTTTGCCCTTCATGATAAAATATCAATTAAAGCTTTACAGTAGTTCTAATATGCCTGGTTCTTTTGATTTTTGGTATACAGCTTCTTAGGTAATACATGTTTTTTTTGCCATGTTCTTGTATTCTGTCCAATTAAGTTTGGATCTGTCCAGCCAGTTTTTGGCTATGTAAAATTTTAATAAGGCACATAACGTTATAGTGATGCGTTTAGTGAGGCTATTATTATTGCACTTGAAAATATGTAGTATTACTGTTTCCCATGACAGTGCAGATTTTGAGTAGCCTGTTATTTCTAAGAGGAATCTCAGTGAGCACCACAGTTTATAAACTTTTTTGTAGCTCCAGAAGATATGTAGAATATCAGCTTCTTTATTAGGACAACAAGGACAATAAGGTGACTTAGATGGATTAAATTTGTTAAGATGGACAGGTGTGTGGTATGCATTATTGAAGATCATGATCTGAGTGTATATTAGTTTCTAAAATGGCATCAGTTTTATGGCATTTCAGTGGCTAATTCCTTCTGATTTTCTGTCAAGTTACTGAATTTTTTTCCCAATACTTTGAAAATAGGATTGTATTTTGATATTTTATTTTAGTTATTAATTTATATGTATTTGAGAGCATTTTCTTTTTGTATAAGTGCAACTTTTCAATTTGTTGTGCGACTTTGATATCTTGCTCATTTACAATAATATCCTTAGTTATTTTGTTAACTAAGTATAAGATTTGTTTTATTATCGCACTGTATTTATTAATTGCTTTAAGAGTGTTCTTCATGTTTTCCATCGATAGGTTTTGTAATTGGTAGAGGTCCCATACTGTATGATTTTTTATTAATGGATATTTATCTAAGTTTAACATAGAGTTTTGCTAATTTTATATTAGGATTGTTGTGTATTGGTTGCAGAAGAGTAATTGCATATTTTAGTTTTAATATTAGCAGTTTCTTGAAAATTTCACACATTAATTAAAACTGGGTGAATTTTTAATGTCTTAAGGGTTTCTTGATTTAAGAAGGGAATCACTTTCGGGTTAATTTTAGATGGAATAATATTTTGGTGAAATAATTTAATCCATAATGGGTACCATTTATTACCCAATGGATCGTAGTTAGCTATGTGAATAATGTGGCTACCATTAATAATTTCATGGTAGAGTTAGAAGTCTGGAAGGCTAAGACCTCCTTTTTCTTTTGGTAGTATTAGTTTGTTTTAACAAATTTTTGTACTCTTTTTGTACCATATGAATGTTGCTAATCAAACTTTAATTTTATTAAAGAAGGTAGCTGGAATTTTCATGAAAGTGGCATTCATTCTGAATAAAATTTTGGGGAGTATGTTCATTTTGACAACTGAGGCCTTCGATAAAGTAGAAAGTTTAAGCTTTACTCATTTGCTAATGTTGCAGATTATATTAGTCCAAGTTTTAAATATGTTATTAATCATATCTGATTGTGTATGACTAAAGATTACACCTAAATATTTCAAAGTATATTCCACTTTTATATTAGTATCCAAAAAACAAAATTCCTTATGGCCTAGGGGGTTTAATGGATAGATAATTGACTTATTAGGATTAATTGCATAGTTAGATACTTGGGAGAAATTGTCTATAGAAATTAAGATTTTACCAAGATCAGTATTAGGATATTGAAAGTAAATATTTAGGTCATCTGCAAAGGCTGTGTATTTTATTTGGGTTTTTGATACTGGAATAAGGTGATGGTATGTTATTTGACTAATTAGTAGAAGTAGTGCTTCTATACAGAAATTAAACAGGTTTGGTGAGGTGGACATCCCTGACTGGTGCCATTAACAATTTTATCGCTTTAGATGTTTTCTTATTAATATACAGTGTTGCAGTTGCCTTACTATATAGTGTTTTGATCATGTTATGTATTCTTGTGGGAATCCAAATTGATGAAGTATAAAAAAGAGGAATTTTTGATTGACTCTGTCAAAGGCTTTTATTGCATCCACTGATAAAGCATATTTAGATTTGTCCTTAGTGCATAGGTGGCTTAGTGCATCAATGGTTAGCGTATTGTCCCATACTTGTCTCTGACTCAAAAATCCTAGTTGCTCAGGTGAAATTATATGTGGAGCAAATTTCTGTATGCTAGAATTGTTGAAAGTATCTTCAAATCTATATTTATCAGAGCAATGGGTCTGTAGTTGTTCAGATTTTTTGAGTCAGTGTTTGGTTTTGGGATAAACATGGTCTTGGAAATGTTACTATATAGGTCTGATATCCCAAATTCTATTATATGGTTATATATTTTTAAAAGTATTGGTACTAATTGTTGTTGGAAGCGTTTATAGACCTCTACTACATACCCATCAGGAGCAGAAGCTTTCACTAGTTTTAGATTTTCAATAGCCTTTTTTACTTCCTCTACTGTTAATGGACTTTTTAGGTTGTTAGACTAAATATCAGTAATCTGAGGGAATTCTAATTTGTCGGCAACATTTTGGAAAAAGGCCGTCACGTATATGATCTTGTGGAACAGATGTTTTGAAAGATTTCTTCAAAAGCCTATATTATTTCACTATCTGAGTTAAGGGTTTTATCTTTATATTTTATTTCTTGTATTTTACAAGGGAGGGTTTCTGACATTAATAAGTCTTGCTAGCATTTTGGAGAGGGTCTGCACCCATTCCGCATATTATATATTATATAACATTCTTAGTTCTATGAATGTATATTGTTGCACTAGAATCTAATTTAGTTAGTTGTTTTTGCAAGCTTGCCATTTGTTTCTCAAGGGTAGGCAAGTCATTTCTTTGTAGTTCTAGTTCGATTAGTTTTAGTTTACTCCCCATGTTATTTATTTTTTTCTCTATTTAGTTTTTTTATAGAACAATGATTTTTGAATCAAGACAGCCCTCACCATGGCTTTAAAGGCTGCCCATTGAATATCTGAAGGAGTATTATTGTTTGCAAGGTTTACATTTAATTGATTAAGAGAATCTATAATTTCTTGCCCCACTTCTTTGATTTTCAACAAGTTTGAGTTTAGGGTCCAATTTGAAGTATTTTATGTACTAAACCTTGATTTATTTTGTGTTATTATATTAATTTTAAGTGGTCAGATACTGATCTAGGTTCTGAGTTATAATGAACTTCATTAGCAGCTATGCTTTGTGAGATTAATGATATGTCAATTCTCGACCATGTCTTATGGAGTGGTGAGAAATATGTGTATTTTGTTCTTAAACTATCTGTGTTGTTTAGTTCAAAGGGATCCACTACATTACAGTCTTCAATTAATTCTGCTAGAAAGGTTGTGGCTTGGGGTGATTGATTATTATTTTTATTCAATCTATCTTTAGATGGATTTATTGTTATATTCCAGTCTCCACCAATTATAATCAGATGGTCTGGGTGTTTTAGTAACAAGTTATAGATTTCAGTTAGAAAGTCAAGCTGATAGCTGCAAGGACCATAGACATTACATAATAGTAAGGGTTTTTTGTAAGCTGAATGTGAGCATGTGAAGTAGCACCACCTGCCTTTTGTATCAATGTTATGTTTGATAATGCTCCCTTTAAATGATTTTTTTAATTATTATAACTGTCCCTCTGGATGCAGCACTGTCTTGTGCGGGCATTTCCATGCAAAGATGCAGACTTTTCTTAAGTTGGTCACATATCCAGGACTTACATAAATCTGGGCTTAGTCCTCCTCTCTGACCTGTCCCACTAACATTCTATTCCAGTCATTTCTCACCTTTGTCATGGTTTGTTCCTAAATTCTAATCTAGCTTGATATGCCCTTGCTATTAATTTTATTCTCAGGGGGGTCTTCTGACCTCACCTCCACAAAATATGGAAAATCCCAGGGAGTTCTATTTCTTCCCATTTTCCTAAGCATGCATCTAAGTTCTAGTATCAGACCCAGTACAAACTCAGTAATCTCTTTTTCCTTTAATATGAATCTTATCTTGGCTTCATGCCAACTCAAAACTTAGGCTTCCGCCATTAGATTTTTCCCAGTATTTTGGTTATCTTCCATTCCTCCAAGCAACTGTCACCTGACTGCTTTGATTTTATTTCCTTCCCCATTGAGACTTTCCTATAGGAAGCATCCTCACTCCAACAGACGCTTAATATCTTTTAGGTATTACTGTGGATATGTCCCAAGTGTTTCTCCTGCACATATCTACCAAAAGTCTAGTCTTCTAGTTCTATTTTCCCCTAAACTAAATATCATGTTTTTCCACTTTCCATTATAATTCCTAACGAACAAAAGATATATCACCTTTAACTGGGTGGCTTTATAGCATTCTTCAATATTAGGTAAACTCACCCATCCCTGATCTATAAAAAGTTCCATCTTAGCCCTTCTTACTTAATTTTTTATTTTGTATTTTGAACCACTTTATTTCTTTAGTCAGTCTGTGCCATGTCTCTTTTTGGGAAAAAAAAACAATAAGCTTGGCTACCATATAAAATCAGGGGAACCACAAACATCTTTATAGCTAAACTTTCACTATTCAGGGTCATCTCCATTAATTTTCAAGTCCTCGTGGTCTTTATTTTGCCTAGTGTTTCCGTCCACATGTCCTCAGCTGCTAAAAATACTTCATTTCTCAAACTTCTAAATACCTCATTGTCTGATGCCATCAGAAGTATGCCCAAGTCTGTACTAATTCAAGTACTGGGAAATAGTTTATTACTACTGTTTTTGTTTTGAGATCATTTATTTTATAACCTGACAGCTTCATAACTCCCTTCTTCAATGATTAACGTTATAACATAATGATTAATGTTAATCATTGAACTCTTCAGTAACTTTGGCAGCTTCATAAACCTTTCCAAGGATATAAAGAACGTCCTCAGATCCCTCACAGGGTTTTGTTACATACAGTATACCATCATCTGAAAATAATGGAATTTTTTCCTCTTCCATATCTCTCCACCTGTAGCCTGCTATCATAGATGTGTTTATTGTCACCACAAATGGCACCAAATAGAGAGCAAATAGAAGCTGAGAAAGGACAAGTTGTCTTGCCCCTCTCGATATAGGTATTTGCCATGTAAGTCTTCTATTACACTTCAAACTAGCTACAGCTCCTGTGCATAGGTTATCAAGCACTGTATTCCAAGTTTCTGGGAACCCATGTGCATTTAAGGCATCATGTAAGAACCACAAAGGTTACCGTCACACACTTTTTCTGCATCCATCCCCACCATAAGCATTTTTTCTATCTATTCTCAACATCTTTTTGCAGCTTCAGCACTTTAGTAATGTTGTCAAATGTTCGTCTTCCTTCAACAAAACCAACATTGATCCAGACCTGCAAGCCTGGGTAAAAACACTGACAGCCTTTTTGCTAAGATGCTACCAAAAATTTTATAGTCATGATTTAAGATCGATATTAGCTGCTAAGACATGGGGATCTAGAAGGTCCTTACCTTTCTTAAGTATCCTGATCATTACTGCCATATTCCTTGAGGGTAGAAAAGGGTTTCCTCACAATATATTATTGAATAATTTTACCCAGACCATTGTTATTTTATCACAATTTTCTATATCTCCACTGGTAATCCATCTTCCCCAAGTGTTTTTCCCAACTTTTATCCCTTCATAGTTTCTATTTCTTCTGGCATTATTTATTTAAACAAATTTAGACTCTCCTCTAGTGATACTTTAGGCAATTCCTAATTTTGCTACAAATTGTTGTCTTTCTATAATCCTGTTTTCTAGTTCATCATCTTTTTTTTATATAACCTTCCATAATAATCTGACACTATATCTTCATAATAGTGGCTGGCTCCAATTCTTTCACATGGGTGTATGGGTTTCTAAACTTCCCTATCATTCTTTCCTTCTGTTTTCTAAGTTTCTCAGCTAATAGTTTGACCCTCTCCCGGTTATTCTCACAATCTAAGCACCTCACTTTTGTTAGCACACTGTCATAACTGTTATCCGGATATTCTTCCACATTTCCTTTTAACATAATCAAATGTTGCGGCTTTTCTTTTGAACTTCTCCCACTTTCCATATCCTAAAGCCTCTTGAATTCATGCACTGTCTGCAAGTATTTAACTATACTTTTCTCCCATAGTTCTCATTGTTTTATATCCACTTGTGTCCCAACTCACATTCTGAAAGAATCCCATGCTATTTCTAAACCACTGGTCTTGGTGAACAATTCTAGAAGGGCTAGTAGTAGGCATGGAAATAGCCAGTCTTTGCTTATTTAATACGTAGTTATCTAAAGAAACACAGAGAAGCCAGTAAGAGAGTAGGAAAGCATATATAGGTTCATATGTGTGTACTAGGCTAATGGCCCTGGAGCCTTTACAAGCCTAGCCCATAGGATTACCCTAGCATCGTACCACCCGACCTTAGTTCCCAGTGCCTCTGTCAAGAGGGCCAGTGAGGTGCTCTAATATGTATGGGAAGTCTATCCCATAGCATGGGCAGTCTCTGGGCTATGAATCTGTCCCTACAACACATTCTGTTGATTGTGGTAATGAGGTTGAGGTCTCTGGAGCATGTGGTGTGCAAAGATTGGGATTTCTTTAAATGTAGCATTTCTAACAAAGCTGGGTCAGACATGGCTTTGTAAGTCAAGCAGAAATTGCCTCTAAGTAGGCGATATGAGACAGGGAATAGTTGGAGTTTTTTGAGTCTGTCCATATAGAACAAGTGTTTAAGGCCTAGGATCCTCTTTGTGAGGTATTTTTGCGGCCTCTCCAGTTGTTGCAGGTGTCTAGTGAGGTACATGCCAAATGGGGCATTGTACTCGATGACTGGCCTAATGAGGGAAGAGTAGAGGGACACAATCCTGGATGCAAAACCCTTTGTAATGAAATGTGCCACATAGAAGGACTTTCTGACCACAGTGGCAATGTGGAGGTCAAAAGAGAGGTTGCTATCAACCTGTTTTCCCAGGTCTCTTAAAACGCCTTCTGTCTTCAGTGGACTACCATCAATGTGATAATTAGTGGGAACTGTGTTTTTACGAAAGGGGATGACGACACATTTTTTTTGGCATTGCGCTTAAGGCCATGGTTCTGACACCAGTCGTTTGTCTCAGTGAGGCTATTCTGTAGGATGCCAAAATCACTTGGGGAGTTAATAACTCCCAACTTGCAGTCGTCTGCGAACTTTGTCAGCCAGAGTCCCTTTGTGTTGGCCTGGACTGCAGAGAAGTAGATAGCAAACAGGAGAGGACCCAGGACCTAACCCCGTGGGACTTCACTCGTGACTGGTTGGCAGTCTGACTTGGAGTCAGCTACTTTCACACTGTGGGTTCTATCTGTGAGCCAGTTTGCAACCCACCTAGTAATATAGGGGTTGATGCCTAGCTTAGTGAGTTTTTCTATGATTCCTGAGTGGGGAATGGTATCAAAGGCCTTGGCCAGATCAAGGTAGGCTGTATGAACCACCTTGCCTTCATCCACAGCTCTGATGACTGACTTAATGAAGTCAACCAAGTTGAGCAGGTATGACCTACCCTTCACAAAACCAAACTGTGTGGGATCCAGAGCTTGGAGATTCCCTATATCCTTGTTTATTAGGTCCATGATGATGCGTTTCAGAGCTTTGCATATCAGACTTATCAGGCTAATGGGGCGATAGTTACCAGGATCTGTAGTCGCTCCTCCTTTGTGGAGAGGGATGACTGTAACAGTGCGCCATTCGGTAGGGACAAAGCCTGAGGTGAGGCTGTAATTGAACAGGGGACACAGGTGAGGTGTCAGTTCACTCTGTAGTGCATGTAGAACACAGTCAGGGATATTGTCAGGTCCCATAGAAGCTGTATTCTTGGCCTTGGACAGTACTGTTTTAACCTGTGCAGCAGTAATACTGGGTGCTTGGAATCGACTGGTATTGTGATTGGTCCTTTTGGGGGGGGGGTAAAGTCGGCACTGAATCTGTCAGCCAGTATGTTGGCAATATGTGTTGGCTTGGTATAGAAGGTACCATTGTGCAGTAGCTCAGAGCAAATCTGGGTATTGCCATGGAGATTCTTTACATAACTATAGAAGTTATGTTAAATTTAGAAGTGGTTGTCATTACTATCATCTGCAATTCTGTTTTCGTAGCTAGCTTTAGAGGATTTGATGAGGGATCTCAAATTTTTGTTGAGGCTGATAAGGGAGTTTTTTCAGTCTTGGGACTTCACCTTATTCCACATCAGTTTCCGCCTTCTGTTGTAAAGTTTGTTTATGGCATGGGACTACCAGATTGGCTTCCTTTTAACAAAAAAAATAAATAAATAAAAGGTAAAAGATCTTTTGCACGGCTTCATCAGATCTAAAAAGTTTAAAAAATGTTGATTATAAATACATCTAAATAGTCGACTAGTGCTTCAAACCATCGACTTCAAAATACATCCTAAAGGGACAGATTTGTTTAGCCTAATCTGAAGATCCACTTAATTTCAAGACGTTCAGCCAAAGATTTCACATCACCTCCTCTACCAGTATCAAAGAATCTCTGAATAGCCATAAATTTAAAATAACGTACACCACTCTCTTTCATAATATGTTTTGCTACAGCATTCTTAATGTCCTGCCTATTAATACTATAGAGATGTTCTCTAATACGATCTCTAAAATATCTACTGGTCTTCCCTATGTAGTAGCAGTTGCAAACTTGGCATACAGCAAGATACACCAAATTGTGTGTGCTGCAGTTTGCAAATAATTCAGAATCAAATACTTTGCCATTGACCGGGTGCATAAAAAAAAAAAATCAGTACTAATTTATTTGCAGGCGTTACATTCATTACAAGGATATGTTCCTTTCTTCTTCTGCCCTGGCTTACTCAAATCATTCTTTATATTCAGGGGTTTATAACAAAGCATTTTCTTTAAAGAGGGAGTATTTTTAAAAACAAAACGTGGCTCACTATCAAGTATACTCTTACATTTAGCATCAGACATTAAAATATGCCAATAGTTTCTAATGATGTCACATATAGGGGCTGTATCACGAGTAAGTCAGACACATTCTACGCTCATTACTATGATCATTCCTATTAGCAGCAAAGTCTCTGCTGGTAACATCAAAGTACAGTCTAGCTCTATCCATTCTACATGTAATTACATCATTCTGTGCCCAAAATATGTCCCAGAGTACCCTCTCTATCTAAAATCATCAAACAAAACATGAAAGGCATCGTACATATCACTATCTTTAGTATGAAGTTATGCATTCCTAAAAAATTAACATTAAGCCTGTCCGCGGCCCTCAAAGGTCATGGTCGCTGTTCCTTGAGCAGCACCCAGGGTGCCCCCTCCATGGGGACAGGCACTCTCCTGTCGGCGGAGGTGCAGGCTCCAGTCCCTCCTGTCTGCATGCCTGATGAGGTGCTCCTATCTGGTTGATCCTGCCAGTAGCATATGCTTGTCTCAGAGATTAAGCCATGCAAGTCTCAGTGCACACGGACAGTACAGTGAAGCTCCAAATGGCTCATTAAATCAGTTATGTTTCCTTTGATCGCTCCACCGTTACTTGGATAACTGATGCAATTCTAGAGCCAATACATGCTGACGAGCACTGACATCTGGGGATGCATGCATTTATTATCAGACCAAAACCAATCTGGGTCTTGGCCCGGTAGCTTTGGTGACTCTAGATCAACTTGGGCAGATTGCGTGCCCCTGTGGTGGTGGTGACATAACATTCAAACGTTTGCGCTATCAGAACATTATGAAAGAGAGTACTGTATATTATTTTAAATTTATGGCTACTGAGAGATTCTTTGATACTGGTAGAAGAGGTGATGTGAAAACTTTGACTGAATGTCTTGAAATTAAGTGGATCCTTAAGTTAGCAGTATAGAGAGATAAAGGGCTAAACTAAGCTGTCCCTTTAAGACCTATTTTGAGGTTGAGGTGTTTGTAGTGTTAATTGGCTAGATGTATTTATACTCATCTGTTTTATTTTTTTTTAGATCTGATGAAGCACCAAGTATCGGTGCGAAAGAGCACATCTTTACCTTTTTTTTGTTTGTTTTTTTTGTTTTATTGAAGTATATACTCTCCTACCAGCTTTTGTGTGGTTTTTCAATCACGTGCATATCCCTTTGAAGCTTTTTGCCTCTTCCATTCATTAATTTTGCTTTATTTAATATGTAGGTCAGAAAATGAATGTCAGTATATCTGGTCTTTTTACTTTTCATTTTTTAAATAGACTGGAGCATGATCAGGACCAATTATTGGATAAATCTGCAAATATTCTACTAAGTAGGTGTGTTCTTTTGTAATGTAACACCTATTTAACCTTGGCCCTGTATTGTGTTTTCCAGAGAAAAAGGTACATGACTTGACATGTATCCATTTTTCCATTACATCCTGAAAACCAAATACTTTAAAATACATCCCTAAGGATTTTTTAACTCTTGAAATGATACCTTGCCTTGGACCCCCCCAGTACATCATCTTTCTGAGTTACTACATTCCAGTCTCCCCCAATCACTGTCACACCTTCCTGAAATTCTATCAACACATCCAGTATATTTTTCATTTTTGACCATTTAATTTTGGGGGCGAAGTATGTGGATCCTAGCATGATCACTGCCCCTGCCCCAAACATTTATTAAAATTATATCTTGCATGGGTATTTAGCTTTTCCTCCATTATAGTAATCTGTAAACCCTTTTTTTTTTATTTGAATCAACACTCCTCTACTTCAAGGTGTAAGCCACTACTAAATCCATTTTCCCCACTTTATGAGTTCCAGGTGTTCCTTACGACTCAGAAGTGTTTCCTACAGCAATGCTACATCTGCTCCACATTTTATTAAATATGTCAGAACCATACTTTTTTATTTTCATCTGTCAGCCTATTAACATTCCAGGAGGCCAGGGAGAACCCCATATCAAACATGTTTGCTGATTAAATTTTTGAAATTTCTAAAATGTAGAAGAAACTGAACTATTAAATATGTCCAGCATTTTTTTTTTGTAAGTAGTAATATGAGTTCTAAAATTGCAAACACGCAGTTGGAGTTGAAAGAACCTCCCACTAATAGGGAAGGAAATGTAGGGAGAAAAACATGTGGCTTTTGCACGCAGTGTACCCAAATTCTGGATAGAGACACCGTAAGAATCAACCATGTGTCCATAAAATTGAATGGAAATTTCAACTGTAATTCTGTGGGGGTCATTTATGTAGCTATTTGTTCCCAGTGTTCTGTTTTTTTATATTGGGAAAACTGTCCATAAATTCTAAGAGAGAATATACGAGCATGTCAGGGACATGAGGAATGGAAACAGTAACAACCCCTTATTTAGGCATATAGAATTACATCCCACACATAGTTTCAGTATTTTTGTGGTTGAAGGGGTTAAATAAGATCCCGGTGGAGGACCTTGGGCTGATCTAGTGGAATTTAAGGAACTTCTCTGGTAAATTAGGTTGAATGCCCAGGCTCTGCGTGGTTTAAATGATATGTTCAGTATTTCTAGCCTTTTACGGCTGTGTTCAAATTGTATTTAATTTGTGTATTCATTTGTTCAATTGTTTAATTTGATTGTTTCCCATTTACCATTGGTGGGGAATTGTCATGTGGCCGCTTTTTAAATACATGGTTTTTATTCTGATTTTTATTCTGAAAAAATCTTTTGTTACAGACAGAAGAATGAGCTAAATAAATCTGTTGATCCTGGTCATGTTGATGATATTTTTTCTGGTTCAAAGGCATTTTTGTTAATTTGATCAGCCTTTTGTGGTTCCTGGTTTACTTCTTAACTTACTAAATTTATGTTCCACTTATCTTTGCATAGCCACTAAACTTAATCAAGTATTGCAGTGCACTCTATACAAATTAAAGTCCACTAATGTGCTTGTCAGTACAAACAAGACTGATTGTAAGGCCAGTTATCCAATAAATAATTGTGCTTCAAACACTATGGGGTTATGGGAAAAGTTTCAAGTCTCATATATTACCTCCCACATAGCAGTAAGTCACCTGCATTGAACTAGCCCTCCAATTCTTCGAAGTTGTGTAGTTTCTGGAATGGTGGATGGCAATGCTTCTCTCATATTCTTAAAAATGGCCTTTATGTCTCTGGACCTCTCTTGCATCTTCATCTGAAATAATGGGAATGGTTCACCAACAGCTTGATTTTGCCATTCCTGTTAAGTCTTTGAAAGTACATACCTCTAACCTGGTCCAAGTATTCTTTATTTCATCTATTCTCTTATTTAAATTGGCCACAACTTTATCTGGGTCAAGGTAAGTCTCGGTGGCCATAGGATAGAAAACATTCAGACTGGCTCAATAAATTAGCTGAATCTAACTCCTAAATCTTTACATTTTTGGAATCATGGAATAAAGGCATCTGTCTTTGTCCTAGTGTAGTTTGGATAATCATAATCCAATGTACATTCTCGACTCTTCCATTTTTAGAATACTGACTTTTTTTCCATAGATTAGTTAAGATTCTCTCCTTCAAAGAATATGAAAAAAACTATCGATATAGGTCTTGGGCAACAAGCTGAACCAGCACGCAAAACAAATATACAATAAGAATGTTTTATTGTAAGCTCATTCTGCAGTATATCAGTTCACTGATTTAGAGAGTCGACCCTAAATGATTTGGTTATTCTTTTCCACCCTTACTGGTATGCCAACAAAATGAAGATAGTCTCCTCTTAGCCTATCTTCCATTTCATTTAATTTTTGTTGCATTTCTTCGTGCGTGTTCTCATATTCCACCAATCTTTTCTCCATGCGCTTCTCAGTAGACTGCAAAACTGTAATAACTTCTGCCTTTGTTAAGATTTCTTCAATTATGTCGATCTTTTTTATTTGCAGTCACTTTTCTTGAACATTTCTTTGCAAATCTGGTTTATTTATACTTTTATAGTTATAAGGACATTGCAATTTGCTGCCCAGAAGCAATCTCTCATCTCCCGCAGTTCCTGATGTTTCGCAAGTACAGAATCAATTCTATCTTGATCACTGGATGCACAATCACTCATTTTCTGTATTTTTTTTCTCTTCCCAGTCCTTTTGGAGATCATAAACAAAGTTTTTCTTATGATCAGCGTTAGGACCAATAGTCAAAACTTGCCAATTGTCTGGATATTAGTAACTCAAGGCAGGGAGCACTAAGCCACACTACTTAATTTGCCACTACTCTCCCATAAATCCATTTAGCTAAGCTGTTTTCTCTCTTACTTTTAACAGCACAATCAGTATGAGATATATATATATATATATACACACACACACACACACACACACACACACACACATATATATATATATATATATATATATATATAAGTTCGAGGGTACAGGGGGTTTGCCTCTGTATCAAAGGGTGCAGGGGGCTTCCTCCTAGCAAAAAAAAAAATAGTTTAAAGGACAGGAGTGATGTTCACACTATTTTTTTTCCGGTGTGTCAAGACTTTGCATTGCAAGTCTTGAAATTTCAATATGCAACACTTTCATAGAGCAAATGTCTTCTTTTATCAGCATGTATTACATTTCACAACATTCTCCTGATCTACCATTAAGCAGGGGTATATGCTGTACTTCATGGTATCTGATAGTTAACCAGCAAGTCAACAAAATATAGTTAGTCTGAACTGTCATTCTGCCATGTTCATCCACACTGACTTCTACTCATTTTCCTTCTACAACACTTCTTTTTAACCTGAAACTTGTCACTAATAAATGCATCCACCTCAAAAGTCTTAAGTATGATTTAATTTCCTTGTGCATTTCATGATCTTCAGTTTCTATCTGTACTTCCCTCATATCTTGTTCAAATATACAATATTTGTAGTCTCTGTATTACAAAAGCAAAGATATAACAGCTTAGCTTACAAACTTTATAAAATTCACATTTGTTCACATCCATTTATAAAATCTTTACAAACTTTTCCAACATTTTTGCAACTTAACATTACATCTGGAAGATGACACAGTACCTTGCTTTCTATCGCAGCCTCTGTGCAAGCCTGAAGCATTGTCAAATGGTGGGCAAAAACAAGGAACTTCAACTTTTCATTCTCCAGCATCATTTTAATGTAATCTTTCACTGCCCCAGCCTGAGAAATGAACAGAACTATGTTATTAAGTGCACACTGCTATAACTAGCTAGAAAATTTTATAAAATATCCATCTGCATGTCTACATATCTTGCTGAATCATAAAAATCTGCCCTTCTGCCTTCTATAGTTTGCACTAGAAAACCTTTTTTATGACTTATTTTAATAATGTATTTACATACAACATAGTTAAAGCCAGACAGTTTTAAAATAAATACAATGGATATACAAGCTTATCAGTTAGTCTTTGAGGAAGGAGACCCAATGTCCTCAATGAAACAACTGTGAAAACACTTCTTGTGCCAGGGTATGTATGCATGATGCATTTGTCTCTTGCATGGAATCCTAGTCAGGAAGTAAGGAGTACTTGTTCGTTCATGATCCATACCTGTTGATCTTCATTTAAATAAAGGGCTACAACCAGCAAGAACTGTATTGGCTGACACAGCTGCAAAATGATAAACTTGAGGTTTGCTTGCAGGAGTTACTACTGCCATAAAATCGCAAATGGAACAGCACAATCAAGGAGGGTGATGGATAGGAGTAATATACCAAATGCTCATGAGATGATAATAATAATAATAATAATAATAATAATAATAATAATGATAACAATAATATGTTGCAGCTTACTTTAACAGGCTATTTATTTATGCTTTATTGCTGGGGTTAGTCCCACTTGACTTGTGGGTTCTTTATAGGGGAAATCCAAGGTGGCATTTATATTAATAAGGGGAAATGTGGCCAGGGCACTGAGGAACTTCCCTTACTCGTCACTGTTGTGAGTGGGATCCATTTTGGAGAAACACGGAGAACATGGAGAAGCAGGGAGGCAGACGGAAAGAGAAAGAGATGATAAGAGTGGCAAAGAAAATGGGGGAGTAAGCAAATATCAAGACCAGTGAATGTGCGCAGGAGTTTGAGAAACTATTTCAAAGAAATCTGTTTGATGGGGATGAGAAAGCAAATGGTGGATGCATAATTACAACCTTCCAATCTGTTGGCTTGTAGGATCATTTGCTTAAAGAAATGGTGGTGCAGAGTGAGCCAGAAAATGAAGGAGATGTTTCCTGGGGGGACAGTATGGAAAAAAATACATAAGGAGGATGCAGAGACAATCTGGAAGAATAGTGGTAAAACGGAAAAGAAAACATATGCAGAGAAAGTAAAAGAAGGCAAAAGTGGAGTAGCACAAAAGAAGGCAGAAGAAAATGAAAAACATAAGTAGATGGTAAGGATTCAAAGTAAAGAAGACAAAAATAGACATGTATGAAGTGTAAGACCATTTATTCTTATTAACAAAGAGGCATTTTGTGACATTATATGTGAGACTTTTTTCAATGGAAAATTTTCTTGGAGAATATGAACAAAGAAAGACTGTAACCCATGGAATCTTTATGTGAAAAAAAGCATTTAATATAAAAACAAAAAAGAAAACTCATGTAAAATTCTGAACAGAGGTAGAAAGATGGACTTTGAAAGGACATTTGAAAACTCTATGTAAGGTAATACTGGACATTGAAAAAGGTTATGACAAAAGGGGTTTATGGACTGGTGGCTGGGATTGTAATACTGTGTTAAAAAGAAAAAAAAAAAAAAAAAAAATATATATATATATATATATATATATATATATATATATATATATATATATATATACACATACCAAAAATGATAAATGCGGACTGGGATAGGGATACTGTAAAATACTGGGGACAAAGCATATTTTTTGTGGAAAAGGATATTTGACAAGTGACAGTGTAAAAAAATGCTATATTTATGGAAGAAAGGGAAATTATGCAAAAAAAATGTTAATTGAAATGTTATAAATATAACAAAATTTGGCATTTATAGGTGGATTGCAAAAATGAAAATAAGAGTAAGGAAAAAAAAGACAAGAAAAAGAATAAAGAAAATGCATTTTAAAAGTAGAAATTGAAGAAAAATTAGATGAGAAAAAAACAGAGGGCACAGAAGACGGTTCTGAAATAAGTTATGAAGATGACATAAATAGGGAGGTAGTTATTTAAAAAAGAATCCTATTGGCAAAAGGGTAAAAGACAGAAAAGGAAATTTAAAGGGATATGTACAAAAGAAAAAAAAGAAAGGAAATGGATGAAAAATAATTTATACAGCTAATGACTGGAGGTTGGTATAATGGTTAAGGTGTTTGACTCACAGATACTAGGTATAGTGTATGATTCTCACCTTTGGGGGGGAATTGGGTAGGATTAGAATGGCCTATTATGAAAGCTAGCCTAGTAATTAACTGTGAACATATGAAACCAGGAATCTAAGGAAAAGGGAAAATGAAAAATTTACAGTGCTTTCTGTAAATGTGAATAGTATTGAGAATATCATAAGAAGAATAGAGATATTGGAGTGCTGTAACACACTATGTAGATGTAATTATTTTAGAATAATTAAGATTTTTAACAAAGGAAGGAAGTTTAAAACAAAGAAACTATGGATAGGAAAGAATCTGGAATTTGGGAAATGACAGATATTCTGGACTAGCCACATTCTGTAGAAATACATTAAAATATTAGATATAACTTCAGCAAAAATGGGAAGGTTAACCTTTGTAGATTTAAGTGGAAAAAACAAGTATATAGAATTAAAACAGTATATGTTTATACTAATTTCAAAGAAAGGGAAAGCTTATTTCATCAGATTTTAGAACATGTGGTGATAACCATGAATATTCTAATAACAAGATACTTTAATTTCAATTTAAGTGGCAAGCATAAAAAGAAAGGAAATCGCATAACAAAAATGTTAGAAGTTATAAGATGTGGTAAGTTCAAACTCTGCAAAAAAAAAATCATGGATTTGCAAAAGGGGCATGTATAGGACTGAAATTATTTTACAGTATCAGTAGGTTTAGTTACAGGAGAAGGGGAAGTGGTGGAAACAAGATTTTCTGATCATCTTGCAATATGGCTAGAGATAAAGGAAACAAGGAATATATAAGAATTGTCAAAAGAATAAAAATGATACATGAGAAAGCACGGAATGAAGAAAAGAGATTAGCAATACAGTTATGGAAACATCATATTACTATGAGAACATTTTATAAAAATTGGTCTGAATGATGGATGATATTTAAGAAACTGTATAAAAATGTTTTTTACAGTGGCTATATGATGTGGGAAAAGTAGGGAATGAAACATACAAAAGAACATTTAATGAGGTATTGGAAGATTTAGAACATAATAATAAAGTATTTTAACAAAGAAAAAGAATTATATGAAAGAAATCAAGAAAAATAGAAGAATTGTTCTATAAGCAATGATATTTTTACAAGGAAAAAGAGAAGTACCGAGTTACTTAAACTGAATAGAAGGAAGATGGTAGTATAACGAGAGAAATAAAAAATGTAAAAGGAGAAATAGAAAGAACTCAGGAAAAATTATGAATAGTGTAATACAATATGTAGAAGAAATGTTTAAAGAAAAAAAAGAAGGTAGTGAATAAAACATAGGTTCATAGGTTGGCACTGAGCTATCTGCCAGAAGGCATATATTAGCCCAGCCACGTTGTGCGGTATATTCACCACCCCTTTAGTAGTTCCCTAGACCCTTGTACTAGCAGCTAGTACCCTTGGCCCCTATCTAGTAGTGCTGTTGGTGTGATCCCCGGTGTGAACTTTCTGTTACCCATCCACTCATCAAGGTTCCTCTTGAAGAGTGATAGTGAGGGGCTCTGTGTTATGTAGATCGGGACCCTGTTCCATAGTAAGGGAAGTCTCTGCGAAGGGAATCTATCCCTCCAGCATGTTCTAATCATTGTTGTGTTAAGGTTTGTATTCCTAGAGCGTGTAGCTCGAGTAGCTTTGGTTTTGCTAAGATGGAGCATGTTCAACAATTCCGGGTTGGACATGGCTCTGTACGTTAGACAGAGATCGCCTCTGGGAAAGCGGTATGCAACAGAGAACAGTCTTAGCTTTTTCAATCGTGCTGCATAGGGCAACTGTTTGAGGCCAGTAATCCTCTTGGTTAGGTACCTCTGTGGTCTCGCCAGCTGCTGGAGATGTCTAGCCAGGTACATTCCAATTGGTGCACTGTACTCAATAATGGGTCTGATGAGGGAAGAGTAGTAAAGTAAATAACAGAAAAAGAGACTAGAGAGTTGGAAAAGGAGATTTCTTTAAATGAGATAAAGTATTAGGACAAGTAAATATATATTCGTCTACAGGCTCAGAGAATATGGTATCAAAATGTATACAAATTTAAGGGACTGTCAAAAAATATTTTTTTTAAAGATTCTGAATAAATGGTTAAATTAAGGTTTTATGTATAAAGAGTTATGTAGTGGAATACTTAAATTAATATGGAAAAAGAAAGGTAGAAGACAATTAAAAAATGGGGACTGACCCGCGGTGGTGGTGCTGCGGTAGCGTTGTCGCCTCACAGTAAGACGCTGTCCGGTTCGATTCTCAGCTAGAGAGTCTTCTGCATGGAGACATGCGTGAATGGACGTGCCTTCGTTGAAGGTTGTGTGACAGGGTTGGTAACTCGGCACGTAAAAATCAACTACCAATCATTAGCGGACCGGAGTTCCGGTGTGGCGACCCCTAACTGGGAAATGCCGAAAGACGCAACAAACATTGAATAATAATGACTATAAGATCTCTATGAAAATAATACAACAGAGATTTTATTTAAAATATATACGTTAATCGAGAGCAAAAGTAAGGACCAGTTCCAATATTTGTAACTGAACAATTTATTATAATAACAGTTGATAAGCGCTTTTGCTATATAATAGCTTCATCAGATCAAATGCTTTCTGTTATACAAGCTGCTTAAATACTAAAATAAAACATTTAATCCATTCAAATTAACCAATCATTAAAGCATATTAATTAATTCCTTTCTAAATTTAAAGCAGTAATACATAAAGTGCATAGTAAAACTTTAAAAACACATCAAAGTATTTCTTATCTAACAAATATATATTCTAAAACTCAAGATAAATACATGCCATAGTTTTAATAAATGTATGTATACATATAAATATAAGGCTAAAATACATATAAAAAATATATAAAAAATGCACTAACTACATATAACAAACTTTACATATTAATCGGATTATATGTATATATAAAACGATATATATCTGATATAAAGAATATATATAACATACATAAATACTAAAAATCTATTTTTTGATGCCTAAATAAATAAATTATTAATTATTAAAATTACTTTATGTGTCTACATTGTCTGAGTGTTGGTTTGATTGATACTTTATCATTTAGTCCTGAACCTCTATCTGCTTTTAACAAAATAATCACTTTACCATTACTATCAATATAAATACAGAAATTACAATGCCCACATTGTTCTGTATGACCTGAATTAATAGGATGTCTATCCTTCTTGGGGTAACATAGAAGCCTCTTCAGATTACTTTTATTTTTATACAAAAAAGAGGGTTCTTCACCAACAATCTGGTGGATATGTTCATCTGCCTTAAGTATGTCCCAATGTATACCAATAATTCTCTTGACTTCAAAAAGATCTGTTGTATAACAAGTTGAGAATTTCACATTCGAAGGTGTCAATGATTCATTGGTTTTGATAATATTTTGTGATGAGCCAATATAAAATCATAAACTTCACCAGTGTGTTTGTCAACCTCATCAGTTTTGTAACCTCTATCTATTAATCTATTTCTCAAACTTAATAAGTCATTCTCTAGGCCTTATTCTAATGGATTTAATCTAAAATATCTTAATGTCTGTCCTTTAATGATATTTTTAAAAATATGTGGTGGATGCATGCTAGATCTATGCAACAGCATGTTACTATGACATGATTATTGATAAGCCCATTATGTAATCTCTGTACAAAGAGTATTGCATAGTAAACTTTAAACAATCTGTCAATTCATTCATGGTATGAAGTAATTTCTCCAAGTCATTAGTTGTACCATTCCACAGAAAAAAGACATAGTCTACAAAATGTTCCTTGAACAAGGGTTCATTAAATAAAATATTCTCTTCCCAGAATGCCAGAAACATGTTTGCGTAGCTGTTGGCACATGGAGTGTCCATAGCTATGCCTTCATGCTGTCTATAGATTCCATCACCAAACATAAATATATTGTTATATAAAACAAGTTCCAAAAAATGGACTATCAAATCAGTCAATATTTCAGAGTAATCACTATGCTCCTTAAGATAATTCGTGACATAAGTTAAACCTAATTCATTAGGAATCACTTCATAAAAATCCACCAAAAACTGTTTAGTATCACGTAGGACAAATCTATTATCATTTAAAATCGGCCTGAGATGTTTTTCTATAAACTGTTTAGTATGGCATGTATTTATCTTGAGTTTTAGAATATATATTTGTTAGATAAGAAATACTTTGATGTGTTTTTAAAGTTTTACTATGCACTTTATCTATGTATTACTGCTTTAAATTTAGAAAGGAATTAATTAGTATGCTTTAATGATTGGTTAATTTGAATGGATTAAATGTTTTATTTTAGTATTTAAGCAGCTTGTATAACAGAAAGCATTTGATCTGATGAAGCTATTATATAGCGAAAGCACTTATCAACTGTTATTATAATAAATTGTTCAGTTACAAATATTGAACTGGTCGCAGCATTTCTTGTTTATTAGAAATTTTATTTATTTGACATTTGGTCTGACTGGGCAGATGCCCTTTTTCAGCAAAGATGTGATATTTGAAACTAAAGTAGAACAAATTATGGACGATAGTATATATACAGTATAAAGGGGAAGGGTTGTCAAGAATTATTAATTATAGAGAAGTTGTGGATGATATGAATAGAAAAGAAGTGAAAATCATGATAGGAGACCTTAATAATACAGTTACCACAATTGGACATGAAATCTTATGGGTAATAATGAAACAATACAAGTGAGAAAGTTAGGAAACTGCGTGTATCAGAATATAGTAATGATAATGCAAAAATACTTGTAAATGGCTGGTTAAGCCAAGAGGTGCATATGAAGAATGCTGTAAACTAGGGATGTCTAATAAGCTGTATATTCTTTGCATTAGTTATGAATGTGATAGTATGTAAAATAAATTACAAAATGAAGGAGGCAGGGTATACAACACCTGAAGGGTTAAGAATTCCAGTTCTGTTAACATATGCACATGACACTATAATAACTGCAAAACCCAAAAATGAGTGTCTAGAGGTGATAGGGATAGCTTTAAATAAATAGAAAAGTAAAGGTTTAGGTGATGTAGTAAATGTATAGAATATATATTTTACAATGAATACAATTTGGGTGTTAAGATATAACATTTGGAAATAAAGATGCAAGTAGAATTCAACGAGGATAAAAACAGAAGAAAAAAAGCTGTATTTTCTGGAGAACATAAAAATTATCATTCAGAAAAAAGGCTTATTTGATACATTCAGTACTGATGGGAAAATAGCATAATTGGCAAGTATATTTATGCTGTGAGCAGTATTTGAAAAGGAATTATTGCAGATTTTTTTTTTTCATTTATATGGGGTTCTAGATTAAATACAGCAAAAAGATGAGTTTTACATGTAAATAAAGGAGAAAGATGTTTAGGTTTAATTATCTCAGTGGTATTTGCTGCTTCATTAAATTTGTACAAAGTGTTAAGTGTATAAATGAAAAAGATGAGAGATTAAAAGTAAAACTGTACACATTTTAGTACGATAAATTTTGGGGTATGATAAAAAAAGAGTAAAACAGAAAAAGAGTGTATAAATAAATAAATAAAATGTTACCAAGAAAAATATTTTTGTGTAAAATTAAAATTGATGATATAGAAAAAGATTGGAAAGTATGATATACAAATGTAATGATAAAACATTACTATGCAACACCACATGTAAAAACTAACAAATTAAAAAAAATAAAGTTTTAAAAATAAGAACCAACTGGTGTAATCAGAAAGTAGAATGTCAAGATTTATTGTGGAGACTGGTAATATATAAATTGCCAGTAAAAGAAAATATGCCATCTAAAAATAAATAATAGTATATGTTTACATTGTTAAGAAGGGTGGGAGGGTGGCGTAATGGTTAATGTGTTTACCTTAGAAGCACAAGGTGCAGGGTTTGATTCTTACAGGGGGTAATTTCCTAGGCTTAAAAATGGTCCATGAAGACAGTTAGCCTAGTAATAATCTATGAATCTAAGCAGCAGCAGCTATGGAACATGTGTTTTTGAAATGTAAGAGAGTAAAAAAGCTATAGGGAAAACTATGTGAAGAAAATTTTTCAAAACTATAAAATCTTTATAAAATAAACATGGATATGATTAAATATTCATATTATAAGAATATAAGTAAAGAATATGTTACAAGAATAGATAAAAGTTATTTTATGTTATATGGAATGATAGAATAAATGAAACTGTATAATGGGAAATGGATTTTAGCAACAACATTAAGTAAAATCAGATGGTGGTTAAGAAAAAGGAGTGGGGGTCTAATAGGGATGAAAATTTAGTATGACTGTATGTGAAATTATGAATATATGTAAACAGATTTCTATATTTATATATTTGTACACATTCTTCTCCAAAAGAGGTTGTGTTACCTGTTGCTTCACTAACATACCCTAATGATATGAAAGGGTCCCCAAAGAAAGAAAGCAGCTCTGAAGCCCTGAAAGACAACCCACTCAAAGGCAATACTACTGGAGTGAACAGCCATATTACAGTGTCTGGAAAAACTATGCACTGGTAACAAAGTGACTATGATTGTGGCGTCCAACATGGGCACTTTAACAAATTGAGTAAAAACAGCGTCTTTATTCATACACAGATCATACAGCATTTTCATAGACAGCAAGCAAGCACATTAATTCTCCCTACAGAAAACACAAGCATTTTTTATAAGCATATAACTAAAGGCAACTTACTTTGCCGTAACTACATTAAGTAAAGTGAGGGCAACTGGTATTATAATTCCTTATCAAAAAGGAGTGTTCCAGGAGTTCTTGTCATGTGCTCTTTCCATGACTAGACAGGTAAAATGAAGAGGTAACAGCTAAAGAAAATGTTCCATTTAATGCACATTGTGTTTCTGCACTTACTTGGGAAAACAATCCTTGACCATGGCAGCACAAACTGTATTCTTACTTTTCTCAATGCATCAGGATTTGTGTTATGCATTCAGTATATATTTCAAGGATGTCTGATATTTATAACTATCCTGTGTCAACCTGATTATAAAAAGTGGTGAGAAAAACACATATTAAAAAGATATATGCAATATGATCATCAGTGTCTACCACACTCATTCGTAAACCAAACACAAAGAAAACTATTAAGATTAGTAACAGATATCTTAACCTAAAGTTCAAAATTTGACTTGATGAACTTCAGTTCTGGCAGTAAAGAGACCAAATCTGATAATTTAAATTAAAGTATATCAAATCAAATAAAGAGATCTGTTGAAACACATGCGGCACCCAGAACGTCCATACAGATTTCTTACTAAAAGGATACAAGGCCTAAAAAAAAAACATGTCCCACATGGACCGACTGAAAGCTATGTCACTATACTCTGTATCCTACAGACTACTTAACAGATGACCTGTGCCTGGCATACAAGGCATCCACTGATCCAATACTGATGGATTTACTGCACAACAGCAAGTCAAATGGCATCAGAAATACTTGGTCTAGGAATCTAAACCTCTTCTGCAACATCAACAGAATGATTTGGAGGGACATGTATATCTTGCAGAAGGTACTACTGCTCTGGATCAGACACTCCCATCCATATGAAACAAAGTTCATCCCTGTCCATATTCAAGCTCAACTTGGATCTATGGTTGGGAAACAGAAAATGTACCCCCAGCACTGTTTTTCATAGGCCTTCTGCACTACAAATGGACAGAGGCATCTCCTAAATGTTTTATCCCATGCATGGGTCTCCTCAAATTATCTATTTATTTATCAACCATGGGATGGTTAGGACCAATCTCTAACCAAGTGGGATTGGTTAATTCGAGCACAAAAACGGAAACTGGCTAGGCTTAAAATTACTTACCCATGAACCTATAAAACACAGATGAAGTGAAAGATGCAACTGTTCCTCTCAATGACCAAAAAGAAAAAGAACTACAGATGAGGAGGGCTACGCCACTAATTACAGTCACAATGTGGGAGCTTTCTCTGTGGCACAACTTGCACAAGGTATAATAAGTACAGTACCTTTACAGATATTAAACAGGTGATCCAAGGTTCAAATCCAGATAACACTGCTGTGGTAGGCTGTCATAGTGATTAAGGTGTTCACTTTACAGGCACAAGATGCAGGGTTTGATTATCACATGGGGTAATTGGCTGGGTTTGGAATGGCTACAAAGACAGTTTGGCTGGGTTTGGAATGGCTACAAGGACAGTTAGCCTCGTACTAATTTATGAACTTATACTCTTAGGTGGGAGATTGGCATAATGGTTATAGTGGTTAACTTACAGATACAAAGTGCAGGGTTTGATTCCACATGGGATAATTTGCTGTGCTTAAAATGGCCCACAAGTGTAGTTAGCCTAGTACTAATCTATGAACCAATGAAGTAATATCATGTCCCCCAAGGGACATTCAACTGCATTCTACATCTGGCTGGCAAGCTGCCACATATGCTTGAAGCCAATTCTACTTATCTAACAAGTGGCCTGCAGCAATGATCCTAGTGATAAAGATCTTAAGTGATATTCTGACTGGGTTGTAGAAGTGTCACAGGCAGAATCTTGGGCAATTTTTTGTTGGTGCTCCTGTTACCTGAGATTTGACAGCATGCTCATGGCTAGGCATATGCTTTGCTCAGAAATGTGTGTTGCTTGAGCCAGTATATTTGTAGTTTCACATGCAGAACTGAATAAAAGCTGAAGGCCATGTATTTCAGAAACAAATGCTGTTTCTGTATTCATACATATCTGTCTGAAAAGCTATCACAAAATACTTTCTAAACATTTCTCTCAGGAAAGAAAAAGATTTTCATTTGTGTTTTTCTTTTATGATGTTGCTCAGGTATTGAAATCTCTGGAATGGAATCAGATGAAAGTTTGTTATCCAAATGTGGCAATTCTTAATGTTACAAATAAATATAAAGTAGTGGTCATCGGATCAGACGGGAAAATACAGATTCCCCTTGCTCTTAGAAATACAAGCAGTGGATTGGTGATGAAGATGAAGCTCGACAATAAGGGAGAGTAACTGTAAAATGGCAAGTAATATTCTACTTCTCTAATGTACTGTTATAAGAGGTATACAGCTGAATACACAGACTATGTCCACTGCAATCATTCAAACTTTTGAGGCAACTGATGGAATAACCAATGAAATAAGTCACCATCTTGAAATTTCTCACTGGCAAACTTATTTATTTGACATTTGTTTACCAGGAAAGTCTGACTGGACAAGAAGTCCACTTTCAGTGGAGGCCCATGGAGGAAAGCTCCACATTATGAACAACAATAATAATAACAACAACAATATTAATGATAATTAATTAATTAATTTGCTTAGCATTTTGCAAACTAGTAGATTAGTGCAACAGTAGTAATAACAATATTGTGACAGTGAACAAGTATAGAAGCTATATACAGAAAAATGTACAACAAAGAAGAGACCTCCAAGACAGAAACACACTCAACCAGCACAACACAGCACAAACCACAGAACACACAGCTCACCTCAACAGTGTGCCCCTCAACCTAAGCCCCTAAGGCTAAACACCTTGCCCAATACACTAATCATAGGTGACTCAATAGTGAGGCACACAGATGTCCCACTCACTAGGTTGAATAAGGAGAAGGTAACAGTCAGCTGTCTACAAGGTGCCAGAATTCGACAACGCATGCACTCAGGTCACTCCACAACAAGTATAAGTATGACTCTGTCATTGTCCATGTGGGTGTGAATGACCTGAGATGCACCTCCCTGGACTACATGAAAAGAGACATGGTGGAGCTCTCGGATTAAGTGGCACAGGCAGGTATGACACTAGCCCTGAGCAGTATCCTACCAGAATGATACTGCAGTACAAACAAAAAATGATTGACTTCAACAATTGGCGAAGTTTCTGGTGTCATTCTAAGGGGATCCAGTATCTGTCTGCTTGGGATGATATGATTGACAGACCTCGATGCTTTGCCAGAGATAGCCTGTATCTGTCACCTCTGGGTTTCTGGGTACTGGCTAAGGCTCATCAAGTTTTAGGCAGTGTTCCAAAGACCAAATTACCATCATAACAGCTATAAATAAATGCAATCTGAGGGTCATGCTGCTCAATGACAGAAGTCTAAATCTCAAGATGCACTCACTCTAAGCACTCCTCAAAATGGAGAACATAGACATTTGTGCTGTAACGGAGACCTGGTTTAAAGCGGCAGAAAGCACCCCTGCACTACAAGGCTATAACTCATTCCACACCTTTCGGCCCCGAAACATGGGCTGAAGCTCCAAAGGTGGTGGTGTCTCCATATTCATAAAGGATATGCACACCTCCAGACTAGTGGCATAACGCATCTGAGATACGTCAGGTACAACTAACATTGGGTAAGACGGTGATCCAGGTCATAGCTTGCTGTATGTCCCAAACCATGTCCCTTGACTCTCACTCCACGTTCCTAAGCACCCTGGAATCTATCAAGGTCCAACCCAACACTCTCATACTAGGAGACTTCAACTACCCCTCCATCAACTGGGAAAACATCTCAAGCACCAATACAATGGCCCAACGCTTCCTGGAATTCATCAGTTCCAATGCCCTGGACCAGCTCATTCTGACCCCCACCAGAGGAAGTAACATCCTTGACCTGGTTATTACTAACATGGGCGACCATTGCTCTACACCAATAGTCAAACCCTCCCTGGTCAGATCTAATCATAAACTAATCACCATGGAATTCCACATCTCAACCATACCACCCCGCAAAAGTAGCCACCTTGAAAAACTTCTCCAAAGCTGACTTTGGACTCCAAAAAACAGAGGTGGCTAACTTCACGGCACCCATGCCAATGGAAAATAGCTGCATGACTGCGAATCATACACCAATGCACTGTGCGAACATGTACATAAATGCATGGAACTAGCCATACCCAACAGAACCAAGACTCTCTCCTCCAAACAAGGAAGCCAATCTAGTTTTCCCCAGTCATTAACAAACTCTACAACAGAAGGAAGAAACTGTTGCAGAAAAATGTGACTGGAAAAACTCCCTTATTAGCCTCAACAAAAAGTTGAGATCCCTCATCAAATTTTCTCAAGCCAGCTATGAAGGCAGAATCTTGGCAGACACTAAAAACAATCACAAAGCTTCTATAGTTATATCAAGAACCTCCACGGCAATACCCAGATTTGCTCTGAGTTACTGCACAATGGTACCTCCTATACTGAGCCAACAGATATTGCCAACATGCTGGCCGACAGATTCAGTACCAACTTTACCCCCCCCCCCACCAAAAGGACCAATCACCCGTCCCTTTATTGTGTTTGCGGCTGTATCTCTGCTCTGTGTTATTTCAGAAGTTTTACTTGGCTTTTGATTTATTGTGTACGGGAAATGCTTTACAGTGTCTTTTGAGTTAAGTGATGTGGTTGCTGTCCTGTATCTGCTGTCGTGGACCTTGTTTTGGAGTTTTTAGTTTTGGATTGTTTCGTTAAAGAAGAAAAAAGGAGATGATGATAAAGAATAAAAATTAAGTGAGAAGTTAGAGAAAAGGAGAGTTTTGTTTGTCATTTCAGCTTTTCCCGGTTAGCAGAACTCCGGTCCACTAATGATTGGCAGTAGATTTTTTATGGTACCGAGTTGCCAGCCTGACGCCCAACCTTCAGCGAAGGCATGCCCATTCACGCATGTCTTTCGGAGGCCACTCGACCGCAGGGAGGACATGCAGACTCCACACAGAAAGCACTCCAGCCATGAATCGAAGAGAAAAGGAGAGTAAAAGGGAAAAAAATAAAGCAAGTCTGGACAGGAGCAGGTAATGAAGAGGTAAAGGTTATGCAAATGGCAGAATGGGTTGAGTGAGAGTAAACAAAAGAGAGGGTGGCAATAGGATGAAATCATCCAGGATTAACACAAAAGGCAAAGCCATGTGTTGAGAAAGTAGGCTTTAAGGTGTTGTTTAAATTTAATGATGTTAGAGATGATGATTTCCTGAGGTATATTGTTCCATATATTAGCAATGTGATAAGAGTAGAGTGAGTCAGCAAACGTATTTTTTGGTTTAGTAACATTTAGTAGAAATTTACTGGAAGTTCTTAACTTTTTATTATTAGTCTGTGATTGTAGTAGATTTTGGAGAGCTGGACATTTGTTGGGTTGGTATAACATGGAATGAGCAGAAGATAGTTGGGTGAAGTACAGAAGATTTGACAGTTCAAGGCAATTCAATTGAAGAGCAGTACAGTAATGAGATCTAAATGAAGAGCTAGTTTCAAATTTAGCAATTTTCTTATAGCAAGATTCAAACTTAGCTAAGTCTGTTTTCTTTAGGCTGGTAAAGATAGGTGAAGCATATAGATGAGTAGCTAGTAAAGGAGTTCTAGCTATAGATTGCCTGGTGGAGTATAAGACTTAACTCTGTATAAGGATCCTAGTTTGATATGTGTTTTTTTGATTACTGTTGCTAGGTGTTTATCAAATTTTAAGCCTGTATCTATAGTTACACACAGCAGTTTTTTATGAGGAACAGGTTCTATAATGGTGTTGTTTGAAGAGTAAATTGGAAAGGAGGGTTAAGGCTAATGACATTTTCTGCTGGAAAAGATCATTAATTTGGTTCTACTTGGGTTAAGGATACGTTGATGTTTGGAGATCCAGGTTTCTGTAGAAGTAAAGGATTTCTGAGTTGCATCTTGGAGTAGGGAGGGAGCAGAGCAGATTAGGGTAAAATCATCTGCAAACTTAATAATAGTGGCAGTCTGAGTAGCTTTATGTAGATTATTTGTGGAGAATGAAAAGAGAATAGGGCCTAGGACAGACCCTTGTGGCACTCCAACTGAGACAGGTAGTAGAGAGGAGAATTCAGAGTGCCATTTAACAGACTGCTGACTTCAGATAAGTAACTTTTGGAACCATGTGAGTGCAGGTTGGCTAATGTTTAGTTGGGAGAGTTCTTGAAGGAACAGTAGATGGGACACTGTTTTGAAAGCTTTGGACATATCAAGAAAGATAGAAGCAACATATTGATTATTATTCTTAAGTTGACTGACTGTGTTTGTGAAGCTTAATAGAGCAGTACTGGTAGTATGACCACGGCGAAATCCATGTTGGGAACTATAAAGTAGATTGTTATTAAGAAGATGGTTCATGAGTTGAAGGTGGATGTGTTTTCCAGCATTTTAGATAGAGGAGGCAGAATGCCTATTGGACTACAGTTAGAAAGGTCTTTAGATAAACCTCCTTTGTGAAGTGGGATAATATAGGATATTTTCCAGAACTTGGGTACGTATTGTCTTGTAATGGAACGGTTGATCAAGATAGAAATGGGAAATGCAATGGCATCAGCAGCAAGTTTTAGAAATTTAGTGGGTATTTTATCAGCAGCAATAGTAGTGGGTTTAAGTTTAGAGAGCATTCTTTTAATGAGATTGGTTTGAATGGGTTTAAAAGAAAAAGAGTTAGTGGTTACAGTGAGGTGTGTTGTTAGGGTAGGTGTAGGATTAAAACTAGTGTTGGTTAGTGAATGAATGGTATTAATGAAATGAGTGCTAAACTGTGTTGCAATATTTACCATGGAGTCTGAAATGTTGGGAGGGGGGATAAGAGTGACGGCAAGTCCAGGTTTTAATAGTTGCTTTATGGTGGCCCAGAATTTATGCGGATTATTATGGTATTTTTGCTGTAGATGTGTGCAGTACTGATTTTTGTCATGTTTAATATATATTTTTTTGCTCTGTTTCTTAATAGTCTTTATAACAATATTATAGCCAGGGGTAAGGATCTTATTGTCAGATATGTGAGGTTTTAACCAGGTTTCTGTCATGACAGCAATGTCAGGTGAGTAGAGTGAGAGGGTGAAGTGGAATTCACTTAGTTTATTTAAAAGGCTCCTAATATTTATGCTTAAAAATAGAAGATCAGAATATTTGTGTGGAATGAGATTTGGGAACTGACAGAATATGATGGAAGGTTGGTAAGATGGTTGGTGGCTAACTGTAGGCTGTGTATGTTGATTGAAGTGTAGTGGACCAGGATTAGGGTGAATGTCACCACATAGATAAAGATGTAAAAAAAAAAAAGTAAAGTGAGAAAGGTGGTTTGTGTGATATTTTATATTTGTGAGGTAGGAAATCAGTGTGTGGCTGCTGTATGTACCTATACGTAAAATAAATAGTGTTAGTAATATTAAATAGTGTTGGTGAAATGGTGAAGTTAGTATATGTGTTATGAAAAAGATTAAATATTAAATAGGTGGGTGATGATGAGATTTTAGATATGGAGTGTTGATGTGAGGAAGTAAGATGAAGTAAATATGTTAGGAGAATAGAGATGGAGCACTGTAAGAGTATCATTGTGGAATAATAGATATTAAAAGAGGGAGCGATACTGTGATCTTAAGTGAGTGGATTTGTAGAGGGGTTATGTGATTGGTTGATTATGGTATAATGTGATTGGATAGTTGTGTAGTAGAGCGAATGGTGATTGGCTGTGTCTTAATGAGTGGGAGTGGTAGGGATAGGATAAATATAGTGGTAGTGGGGGCGGGTGGGAAATGAAGGCAGGGGACCGGAGTGAGCCCGAAGGAAGAACATAGTTGGGAAGATCCAAAAGGAAGCAGAGGGAACAAGAAAATCAATCAGAGAACACAAAGTGAGAGCAAAGGTAAGTATGACTATGAAAAGGTACCAAACAGCTAACTTTTGTACAGTCCTATTGCAGAAAATGAGACATCAAAACCTAGAAGTAGAATTGCAGGAGATAATAAAGAAATCAGAGAGAGAAGGTAGCATTCTGGTGATGTGGTAACACTAACTTAGTCAGAGGTATATAAAATAAATTGCAGGCAATTATTTTGTACTAAGATTGTTTTAAAATGCCACAACATACAGGAAGTTAAAGTGAAGGCTGCTGGAATTGTAGGCAGACAGGGATATGGTGTTTTTCCCATAAAGTCTAGCAGTGGAATGTATTTTTGCTTTTTGCTTTTATTTTTCTTTATTTTGTGATGGTAAAAAACACCTAAGGAATAAAATGGTAGAATGAAAACATTAGGATAGAGCAGACAAGAGAAGAAATATGTGAGAGAAAGATGGTAATTAAGAGCAATAACTACATCAAAAACAACACATTAAGAAAATCATTTGCAACTGTCTTATCAATTCAAGTCTAACAACACTTTAACAGTAATATTATGAATCCAAGTAAAACTTACATATACAGCAAGACAAACTTATTCAGAATGGGAGAGCAAGAAATGGTGTAACAACGGCTAGATTTATTAGCCAGATATCTTGTAGTGTATTAGCCAGAAATTATATATAGTACACATACTGCAACAGTTAGTCACAAAATAAATAGTCTTACATCACTTTAAGATAAATATCTATAAAGTAGATACATTAATACGGAATTATTCATTAATTAATATTAATTATTAACAGAAACTTATTTTGATTCTGAAATGCAGTAAGGGTCTGCAGAAGTCTTTTTTTCTTGAGAAGGTACGATCACAAACAATCACGAATGAAAATTATTATGGTAATCTCTGGGAGCTAATTCCAGAGCTTTCTTGTGAATGAGCAACAGCACCTGCTTCTGAGCTCCTGACAATAATATTGGGCATCTGAATATAGGGGCTAGACATGACACTAAACAAAACTCAACTGCATAACCTAAAGTGACCAGTTCTTGGACCACTGGTTCACTTTTCACAAAAAGGAGAATTCTAAAGTGAATGCTGCTTGGATCTCATGGAGGTGTTAAATCCGATGGAAAATGCCTCACTGTTCTTTCCTTGAAAAAGTTTTCTGATGGTGGTTAATTCTGCATTTGTCTTGCTGCCTGTTGCCTTTTTGACAGTAAGATAGTTTTCTGAAAACTGGCCAAGTCTGACAAATTTCCTCTGATCCAGAGTTGAATTTCTTCTTCTAATTCTTGGAAGAAACTGCTATTTTGCTGCAACAAAACTGCTTTTCTGTTCAGAGGTTTCCTTGGTATCCACAGACTAGCAATTCTAGATCCTTAGCAAGAGTTGATATGGCTCCTTCCTCAGTTTCTGAGGGTTGGAGATCATCAAAGCACATAAGATGATATTGTGTCAATGTTTGTTTTGATACTGCTACACTGCAGTTCACAAGTGACATTCCAGTCCTATCTTTAACATAATCTGTCCACCTTCATTTCTGACTCTCTTGCTCATTTCCCTGTCATGGTGCCTTGTGAAATCAGTGCCAGCAATTTTCCTTCTTCTGTGACGTGACCAAAAATGTGTGTTTCTGTCAACTAATCCCATTTACAAGCTGACATCTCGTCCAAAATCCTCTTAAGACCCATTCTTTCCACCAATGCTCTGTCCATCAAACCCTCACAATGTAATACCCAGGTATCACAAAGGCCACTATCCTTCTGATGTCCTGTTCCTTGACTGTCCAACTACCATACCCACATGGTGCAAATCGGCAGACTAATGCTCTGAGCAGTCTCAGCTTGGTGTACTTCTTTAGACTGTGATCTTCCCACATCTGAATTAGCCATCTGATGTTCAAGTCTAGGTACACCTAAACTGGCCTAAATTTCCATTAGCCTCTTGGTTTATGTTGACATTTAATTGTTAAAAGTACTCACTTGTTCAAAATCCTTTCTATGACAATGTGTGTGAAGCAACATGGAATACTTTAATGTCTGACACCTCTCTGTCGGGACCAAAGGTGAAATACATTACATGTTTATAGCTTCCTAGGTAAAAACTAGGCTATCACACTGCGGACTATTATAAGCCTAGCCAATAACCAAGCATCAGAATCACACCCTGCACCTTGTATCTGTGAGATGAAGACCTTAATTGCTATGTCAACCCTTTCCACAAAAAAAGGATAAACCAGATGTCAGAATCAAACCCTATAATTTGTATCTGTGAGGTAAAGACCTTAACTTTTAATCCACATCCTTCTCCTCCTCTTTATCACAATTAGACATCTGAATTGTACACAAAAGTATCTATAACTGCTTGATCAGGGTGGGGGTTGCCTAGATGAAAGTAAATGTTCATTATAGAACATCAAGACTTTAAAGAACTTTTGGGAGTCTGGTGGCCTCCACACCTCAAGGGAATGATGCGATTATTTCTTTAATTTTAAAGAGGGTGGTTCTGTTAAGAGCAATAAAAGCATTACAATAATTTCTTTAACCAAGTCCCCCTTAATACCACAATGTAATCAGAGATTGTGCTACCTAAAACTGAAACTAAAAAGCTAGAGACAAATTACAATATAAGACCACCTTATTAACACTATTTGGTTAGCATATATTAAGTGTAAAAAATACTTATAACGTAAGATGGTGGTGCCTTATGTGGCAGTAGCCTCTTTGGCTCTTATTATTTTTTTTGTTGTTTTCTGTAGTTGCACCATTTTTCTGAGTCACCGGTGGTTGAGTGCAGAGAGGAGGCAGACATAGTGTCTGTGGATCTGTTGGGCAATGGACTGTTGTGATTAACTCAGGTAGCCTGGAGTAGTTGGAGTGGCAGAAATGGCTGGAGTGGTTGGCCTGGTCATGGCTGTTCAGGCCTGTACGTGGAGAGGCACGCTGGGAGGAATGGATGGTGGAGACCAAGTGCTGGATGGTGTCGGAGGGTGTTGTGCCAGAACTGAGTGGATTGTGAAGGTGGAACTGGACCACTGTTGACAGAGACTAGGTTGGTATCAGAGTGGATGGTGGATTAAGACTATGATCATGGAGACTGTGGTCGTTGACCTGGACAAGGTCGGATGGTCAATTTGTCTTCCATCACGTTGGAATGTGTGTTGTTATGAGAAAGCAGTTGGATGAGATCGCCCATTGATGCACTATTAGGGCTTATCTACATTAAGGGATAAGACCTGGTTCCTCCTTGTTATTTGATGTACCAAACTACTGACATATGGTCTATATGGATCACAACTATTCCCAAAGGAAAGCACTGCTCTCATCTCCAGGACATTTATATGGAAACTGGCCTCTTGGGGGGGCCAAGTGCCTTGGATGATTTTCCCTAGAAGTGCCCCCCAATCTGGAATGTGTCAGTGGTCTCTATGGCCTTGGGTTTAGGGAGAATGAACAGACAGCCTTGTAAATGCTGATATGACCTTATCCACCACTCAAGGTATTTTGTGCATATCTGTGTAATCATTATTTGAACTGACATCTGTTGATAAAGACTTGACCACTGGGATGCTAACATCCACTGAAGAATTCTCATATGATATCTTATAGGTTCCTATGTGTTTACTAGGCTAATGACCACAAAGGCCTTTTTAAGCCTAGCCATGCATCCCAAATCTCTGACAAGTTCTTATACCCTTGATAAGTGTAAGTATGGGCCTAGGAGATGAGCCATTTGCAGGTTACCTCTGTCCATTAGAGACATAGGTGCCAAACCAGGGATAAATTTCTGGTTTCCCATCCAATTGTCCAAGTTGCACTTGAATTGGGTTAGGGAGTATCTCTGCTTCACATGGATGAGGAGCCTGTTCCATAGACAGGGTAGTTTCTGGAATACATACCTATCTCTCCAGCAGGTCCTATTTATATCACAGGCAAGTTTTAAGTCTTTAGAATAGGTAATTCTGGTGCTGTTTATTTTGTGGATATGCAGGAGGTACTTCAGAGTGGTGGCTGACAATACCATGTATGCCAGGCAAAGATCTCCCCTCAAAAGCCTGTAGGAGACAGAATACAGGGATAGGGCCTTGAGGTGGTCTGCATAGGGCATAATATTTATGCCCTATATTCTTATAGTGAGGAACCTCTGTGGACATTCCAATTGTTGGATATGCCTAGTTAGGTACATATCAAGGGGCATTGTACTCAATGATAGTTCTGATGAATGCCGAATACAGTGGAACAATGACGTCCTTGGACTTAGATGCCATACCTTTGTTTTATAAGTTGTGCAACATAGAATGATTTCACCACTGTAGACATATGATGATCAAAGGCTAGATTACTATCTGTGTGTGTCCCTAAGTCTCTACTGGGTCAACTCTAAGGGGTGTTTTGTCAATATGACAGTTCCTGGGATGGATGACTTCCCAAAGAATATTATTATGCATTTCCTGGTATTTAGTTTTAGTCCATGACTCTGACACCAGTTGTTTGTCTGTGTCAGCCTCTCCTGGAGAACATTTGTGTCAGTGTAAGATTCAATGACAGCTCCTGATTTGCAATCCTCTGCACATTTAGTCAGCCAGAGACCAGTGGCACTGGCCTTGACTTCTGAGAAGTAAATGCCAAAAAGGAGAGGTTCAAGGACTGATCCATGAGGGACTCCACTTGTGATTGGCCTCTTTGTAGAGGTGGACTCCCCCAATTCTAACTTCCTGGGTCCTGTCTGTGAGCCATTTGGCTGTCCACTGGGTGACATATCGGTTTGTACCTAACCTCTTGAGTTTGTCAACAATGCCCGAAGTGGAGTATTGTGTCAAATTCCTTGGCCAGGTCAAAGTAGGCAACGTGAATGACTTTGCCCTCATCCACTGCTTTGGTGACCTTCTCGAAGAAGTCCACAAGGTTGAGTAGGCATGATCTGCCCTTGACGAAACCAAAATGGGTTGGGTCCAGTGTCTGGAGGTTTACTAGATCTCTAGTGTTCATCTCCATAATAAGTGCCTGGGGGACAAACATACTGGCCACTGACACTGACCCTAAGGCTTGAAGAATTAATCGGGCTGAGAATTTGGTGTTGTGAATATTTTCTGCAACCTGGAATCTTAATGTTTGTACTCTGGAGGAAGTGAAGTTGTCACAGATATTGTACTGAAAATTGTTTCTATGAATTTCAATGTTTGAGATGGTTGCAACTGAGATTTGTCGTAATTCATTGTACTGCCTAGAAGGTAGCCAGTTTGGAGTACCCGGTCTATCGCTAATATGAGTAGATGCCTGGTCAGAACGGTAATGAGCCAGTCATCTAAATATGGAAACACCTGGAATCCCTGCAGTTTCAAGTGAGCTGTCACCACTGCCATGCATTTGGTGAACACCATGGGGCTGTGGTGAGACCAAAGGGCAGGGCTCGAGACAGGTAATGACTGGATCCCAGCCAGAAGCGCAAGTACCTTCTGGACTGCCTGTTCATTTTTATGTGACATCCAATCATCCTTGCCTAGAAATGCAGGATGGACTGAATCGTGATCATCCAAAACTCTGAGTATCGAACTGACTTGTTCAAGCTGCTGAGATCCAAAACTGGTCTCCAGTCACCTGTTTTCCTTGGCACTAAAAAGAATCCTGAGTAAGTTCCAGATTCTATCTGGACTGGTGGGACCTCGTGGATAACTCTCTTTCTAGCAGCTATTGTATTTCTAAGTGCTGCTACTTTCCTCTGAGTGGAACAGCAGGAAACTTTTGTAAGGATAGAAGTGGAGGGGAAAAGGGAATTATATAACCTTATTTATTTATTTATTTATTTACGCATGTGTTTATTTAAACATTTAGACATTTGTTAACCAGGTATATCCAACTGAGCGGCAGTTCATTTTCTGTGGAGGCCCAGGGGGGCAAACAGACACAAATGCAAAGCAGTGGCAAACACAGGATAACAGTAATCACATCAGATTTTAAAATACATAGACTACACCAAAAGTGTGATTTCTTAATAGATTTTGTTATAGGTATGTAGTTTGATACGAGGTGGGACTCAGTAAGTGGGGAAAAAGATGTTAAAGGTAGGAGAGGGGATTGATAGAGAGACATGGGGTGAAGAAGTGAGGTGCAGAGAAGTGTAAGACTATAATCAGGGGAGTAGAGTGGTAATTACAGGAGTTAAGATGAGTAGATTAGAAAGTAGTAGTTAGTAGCCAGAAGCAGCTAGTAGATGGAAGATGTTACATTGGGCTTCTGGCATGAACATGACATAACCTCTTGAAATAATCCTCACTACCCAGGTGTCTTTTGTGATATGTAGCCAGGGCTCTCTGGTGCATGGGTAAACAGTCCCTGATTGCCTCCAAAGGGAGATAATAGTGACTCCTTTCAGGAGCGATGATAGGGTCCGTCACAGAATGTATTTCTAGACCCTTGATTTTTCCAGCCACCTATGCCATGTGGGTGTTGTCTTCCATTAGCGTTCCCACCTCTGACTCGGGGACCTTTTCCATGTGGATCTTGGAAAAAACCCTGAGAATTTTTGAACCACATTTTTTTGTCCCCCTAATTGATTCCTAGGGAAGGTTCTTTGAGGGCTCGAAAAACATACTCTTACAGCAGAGAGGGTCTTTCCATCTTTTTCATACCTGGAAAATATGCCCTTCACCTTGGGGCCAAATAAGGAAGATCCGTCAAAGGAAGCATCGATGAAAAAAGACTTGAAAGGCTCTGCAAAGTCACACAACTGCATCCAGGCATGTCTCCTTATTGAGATGCCTGAACCCACTGCCCTTTAAGGTACCCTCAGTTGCATGAGAGATAAGCCTCATGGTCAAATTAGAGATGGACTGAACGGTTGCTAACTGTGAGGCTACTGAAGCTCGAGTTTCTGCAGTAGTGGTCCCCAAAAGAGTATTTGACAGCTCCTTTATCAAATCTCTTTGCAACCTAGTAAAATATGCCAAATAGTTCAGTGATTCTAAGCACAAAGGTTGCAGAACCATATACATACTTCCCAAAGCCCTGGAGTCTCTATGGGGGGGGGGGGTGACAGGGGAACTTTTTTTTCATGTCCACCACCACAACCATGGCATTCAATGGCACTCACTTGCTCCAGTATTCCCTTCCGGTCAAGGTGCCATAATTCAGTCTGGTCTCTTGGGGATAGATTCAACCAAATCAGGTTGCTTCCATGCCCACTGAGAGATCAAATCAATGAGCTCATAAGCAGGCAGTGTCACACAGGAGGTAGATGGGCTAGATCCAAATGCCTCCAGAAACACCAGTTTCTCCAGAGAAGGATTTTGCAAGGAACCACCATCCCATTGCTTGAGGAACTCCACAATGTCTCCAAATGAGACATCTTCAGGTGGTGATCCCTCCCCTTTGTCGAAATAAGTGTCATCTGTGAAAGATTCTTGTAGGGAATCTAAGTGCCTCTTTTTGAACTTTCCCTTCTGGGGAACCTCCTTGGTGGGATGTTCTGGGAAAGTGTCAGAAGAGACAGTAATATCCTGCTGGGTAGTTTGGAGGGTTTGGACTGACTGTCCCTGTGGAGTTGAATGTCAAGGCTCAAAGTGCAGAGACAAATGAGATATCAAAGGAAAATCCGAGGAGGCAGAGACAATTTGTCCTGCTAAAGCAGAGAACACTCTTTCCACTATGTCAAAAGCAGACTGTCCCAGGCAGAAGGAAGCCGATGAAGCCAAGAAGACATGCTTCTGCTTCATCGGCTCTGTCTGCTCTGAAGGCAACCTACCCAAGGCACAGGTCAGAGCCAAGCTATCCAGGGCCGAGGCTCCAAGGGTAGAGAGAGCTCCTGAAAACTTCAAAGTAATTTCCAACACCTCAGGTCTGACCAGGATGCTTCGGCCTTGACTGCTACTTGGCTCAGAACTCATCAGAGTCGCGGCGCTTAGAGAAATCCTCATATTGGAGGACACCACTGTCTTCAGATCTGATACAGACAGTCTTGGCAAACTCTTATTCAAGGACTCTGAAACAAAGTGTCAAACTGGTGGAGGAGCGGGTACTGCAAGAGTAGAGCTGGCTAAGGCTTCCTGACCCGATGGGGTAGGAGACGGGAGAGACCCTATCTGTATTTGTGCTGACAGAAACTTCCTCATCATTCTAATCACATCGGCTTCAGTGAGACTCCTGGAAGAACAAGATGAAGCAATAGATGGTGACTTGGATCACCGTCTTTCTAGGAAAGGAGATAGGACCCTTGAAGGCACTGGATCTATAGATGGTGAGTACTGGATCCGAGGAAGTACCTTAGGATCCAAAGTAGTTGGATCTGAAGACCTTCTAGGAGATGCTGTAGCATTCATGCTGCCAGAAGGATTCAGATCCAATCTGGACTTTTTGTGTGGAAGATGGAGTCGAACAACCCAACTTTTTCAGCGACTTCTTCTGAGTGTCCTTAGAAGCCACCTTTTGGAGGTGAGCCCCAGATATGGCTTCAGAGAAAGTAGTGGGCAGTAAACCTTTTAAAATCAATTTGTTTTTATGGTCCGCTATAGCTCTCAGATTGAAACTTTGACAAATACTGCATTCCACACTGAGATGTTCTGGGCCTAAACAATAGACACAGAGATCATGAACGTCATAACTGGGTAACTTGTGGCTGCATTTTCTGAATTTCTTAAAACCTTTTTCAGACATGATGAAAGAGGCTAAAAAAGAAAGACTACAGAAAGTTTTTGTTTTTTTAGGGTAAGGAGGAATGAAAAGGGGGGAAAAGAAAAAAGGTACCAACTATAGCACAAAAAGGAACACACCAATGGTTTAATAGAAAGTTCAGTAAAGATGGAAGATATATAAAATTAGCAATTTAAGAAAAAAATGTCAGCAATGTTATGTAAGGAATACACTAAGTGTACACAGGAATAGGAGAAGGATAAAATATTGAAAAAGCACTTATCTCAAAAATTGCTAGAGAACAAAGCTGACCATGTCTATGCATGAAAAGTGACAAACAAGATTTGAGGTATGTTAGAGTTTGGTGCATTATGGGTTTGGAGGAGCTCAGGAGTTTCAGTTGGCCACAAGCTATAGCAACAGCTGAGCCAGATTCAAGGTTCGGATCCGCACCCAATGGCTGAGGAATGAATAAAAATTGACATCAGATTAAATAATTAAAAATCTGTCTGTGATTTGGGACCTTTTTCTCACCATTATATTTCCTTTGCCAGATTTCTTGCACTAAGAAATCGAGAAATATGGTACAGTGCTATCCTTCAGAAGGCTGGATGACCCAATGACATATTCACTTAAAAACTGATAGCCGTCCTTAACTATCTCTACAAAATACTGAAAAATGAGTACACATCGAACATCAGTATTCATAATACTCCACAATGAATCACGGATTCAGAAAAGTATGCAATGCAGACATTGCTATGATAAAAATAAATACTGATGTCATAACCTACTTGATCAAGGTTTACAATACCAACTTATGATGGATTTACCTAACATGTTCAAGAAAATCATCCATAATTCTCTCTTACAATGACTTAAATCTTTATAATTATTTTTTTATTTGGTTTTAAAACAATAAATTCAATTGTAAAACAAACAAATAACTATTTAAATAGGTCCACGAGTGTTCAATACATCAAAGTTATACATATCAACAGCAATTAATATTTTTCAATTTTGAGTCTTTACATTTAAGTAAAGATTTATATCAATGTGTAAAATTAGAATATTATGATTATTTCTAAAACTATTGCATGATTTGTGTACTGCCTGGGAAAACAGACAACAACCAAATAAGAAACCCTTCCCTTTGCATACCTAAGCCTGATGTGGCCATATTTCCAACAGTATTCATTCAGTCCTGAGACACTTACTATTCTCAGCACATGCCTGGACAGCATCTGTCATATTGCTGGCAATTCTGTACTGCTTCAACACACAAATCGTTCTCCCCCATTTCACTGTTGTCCCACCATGTCTAATTTACAGGCTACAATATAGATTTACTACAGTTTTCTGATGACTTGTCTGGCTGAATTGGGCATAAAATCTTTCCACCTAAAAAATCCATACTGTTACTTTAACACATTTATTAAACTATATCTTAAGACTTAAGCAAACATACATTAACAGAAAACAAACCACAAACATTTCTCAATTCATCTGCATTATAGAATTACATTATCTTTTCTTTCTTTATAGCTATCATCAGTCGAACATTACATAAATTGCTCAATTTCTACATTCCCTTAAACCCCATTCTTTCTCCTGAACATTATTCTGCATGTATTGTTCTCACAATTTCTATTTATACGTAATTTGCTCATTCCCTTTTCTAAAGGTACCACTTACAGTTCTTTTATATATTTTATAATATTCATTACCTCAAATACACTCAATTTAGACTTTGATCTCCATTTTCTAATAATTACTTTTTTTGGCAGCCAACATAAAATTAAACTTAACAAGGACTTACAATGTCTAGGCAATTCAAATCATGTGTCCCATTAAAATAATAATTTCCTTAGTTACACCCACTTGTTCACACAATATTTCTGACAGAGTAATCTATAGGAAATTTTTGCTGTCTGCCAACTCAGTACACTCCCAAAACATATGTTCCTAACTATCTCTTTTTTCCCCAACACACCTCTAACATTTGCTATATACATGTGGAAAAATTCTTTGAAGTCGGCTTGGGAATAAAACTGCCTATTCAAACACTTCCAAGTGAAAAAACATAAACCTTCTGAACCTTGCTGCATACTTGGAAGCCATACGTATGTCCTCCCATTGTTTCCTTGTAAATTGTTTTTGCAGTCTCTATCCCCCAATATTTTCTACCTTTTCAGATTGTGAAACATAGTTATTGTGTAATTTTTGTATGCCCTGCTAATTATCCCTTAACAGCTGCTTCTTTCTATATTCAACTAAAAACTCTACTAGAGCAGATCTTTCACTTGGGATTCTCCCCATCCCTTTCTCTTTGTCTATGCTCTGAAGGGAAGGCACTCCCTAGCCTGAATTCCAAAGGTCTTCTTGGCCTCATCCCACTCTACTACCATTCCTTCTCTAGTAATTTGTTCCCAATACCTTAGTTCCTTTGCCATTTTTTTCCTGTAAATTCCAGCACTCTCTTGCCCATGTTCTGTACCTCTACTTGCAGGAATCCCTACTGGCAAAATCTCTATTCTCACGTTGGCTTAGTTCTTAGAATACTTTCTGCTACTTTATGAATATAATATTTTGTAGGACTATTATTCTCTTTGCATCTGCATCCAAAATCCCCCTCTAGCTTTATTTCTTAAACTCCCCTCCTCTGCTTTACCATCATCATCCCTTTCCACTTTGAATTATAACCTTCTGCTTGTGTTATGTATATCAGCCTTAACTGTTTAGCTCTAAAATATCCTTCAAATCAAGTAATTCTAAACCACCTTGATCTATGGAAGGATCATTTTATCTCACTTAACTCTTGCCCTCTTCCTCTCCCAGACAAATTCCTTGAACTCATTACTGTCCACACTTTTTCCTCCGGTTAATAAAAACTAAAGGGACATTTTCATCACTTGTATCTTACTTATTTATATCCATAAACCAACAGCATTATGTTTCTCAGTTTTTGTATTATCTTTTGTTTAGTCTCTTTCCACATATTTCTAGCTGCCATAACAGATGCCTTTTTAATCCATACTTCTAACTTCTTCCTCTTATCGTGTCCCCATAAATATGGGTATTAATGAATAAATGTATGTGCAGGTAGACAATTTACAACTATAGCCTTTGTTTCATCTTCACTCATTTTACATCCAGAAAAGACCTGAAACCATCTCAAGGTGTTTCACAACACTGACATGCCCTTTTCTGGATTTATCAGGTACCAAATAATATCATAATATAAAGCCAATTTTTCTTGATTAACATATCAATTGTATCCTTGAATTTCTGGGTCTCTCTTTTTTTTGCCAATGGCTCTAAAGGCGAAAGAGGTTACCTCTACCTGCTTCCCCTGTTCAAACACAAAATTTATCAAATAGGACCCCCACACAAACCTTAAATTCATGCCTCCTATCCCTCATATATCCTCCTAATTAAATTTATTATTGTATCAGGGAATGGAAATGGTTCTATTGTCTTACACAATAAATCCCATCTTACTCTGCTGAAAACTTTCTCTACATCAAATCTCACCAATAGCAGCAGTATTTTCTTATATATACTGCTTCTTTCTGGATCATTACTGTTCTATTAATGATGTAAAATGTTTGACTTCCCTCCACAAAACCACACTGATCCATGTCTATCAACTTTGGCAACACATTTGCCATTCATTTAGCTAGTACCGATGTAATCAGAGTTTAAAACAGAAGCTGGGTCTGGCAGGTATTTACTGTCCTTGGGTAAAAGCAGCCACCACAGCTTTCTTCGAGAGTGTTGGTGATTCCCTTCCTTTTCAAATACTGTTAATCAAAATATTCCAGATTTTTATTGTTTTCTTCCCTCCTAACTTCCAAACATCAACACGAATACTATCTGTTTCAGGAGACCTCCCTGCAGCTTGATTATACATCATTGTTTTTCATCTCAATTCCTCCTACCTTAACTATTAGTTGTTGACCCTCATCTAACTCCAACCTTTGCAGAAATAAGTCTTTCATAAATATTTCCACTTGTACTCTTTCTTGATTTCCACATTTCTGTGCTTTATACAAATTTTCAAAACACTTCCAAAGCATATTTAAGTGCAGAGTTGTGCTGCTGTAATACTTGGGGAGTATACACATGCTTCCACTTTTACATTCAGAAAAGATCTGAAACCATCTCAAGGTGTTCCACAACATATAATATAATATAACAACAAATAATTTTTTCACAGGTATTCTGAGCGAGTCATCCAAGGGGTTGTCAGTAAATCCTAAGGCAATTGTTTTAATGTCTCAAAAAAAAAAAAGAAAACTGCAATTAGTCTGAATGAAGAAGTGGATTAAGCAGGCTGTGATGCCATGACATCTATGTTTTATTTAAGTCTAGATACAGTGTTAAATTACACAGAGATAAATTACTGTACAATATGGCTTTCTTCGAGTTTCTCTGCATATTATGGATGCAGATCTCCAACTGTGCAGCCAAATGTAAGTAGTATTCTGACAGATAAAAGATAAAAGAATGGTCTCCCCTTTCCTCCATTCAGTGCATAATCTTACCAGCTGTGGGCAGAGCATATAGACTAGCTTCCACACCATCTACAGGAGTTTCTGGTAACCTTATATAGTGGACAGTGACATGGGGATACTCCTACAGGTTGTAGGGGGTCACTACAGATCAGACTGTAGATTTCCATCTCAACATCCCCCAGGTATGCATAATGGCTCAGTCCCCATCTGTTACCCATGGTCTCTTGCACTTTGAGCTACTGTACTGCAAGTGAATCAAATGAAATGTTTAATCGATAAAGAAACCATCAAAGAACCAAGTAAATGCGTAATGCCTTAGACTCCACCAGGAAGACACCAACAAGCGGAACATAAAAAACGCTGTTTTAATGCATAAACTTCACAAATATTAAGGACTTTCATCCACTAAAACGTGGACTTCATCAGAACAAACTTCAATCTTAATTACACATTTAAATACAGTATTTTTGGCGCCAAAGCCACAATCAATGAAAGCATACACTTCCCTTAAAGTGAACACAACCTCGAAAAATTGAATAACTATTACCTTATAAATAAAATAAAAGCATTAATAATACAAGGCACAAATGTACAATTCATATACTAATGTAGAAATAATTAATTGTCACAAACCACATGGGAATAATTCATACTTTGAAAATACTCGAATGCATACAGAACATTCCCATCTCAACATCCCCCTGTGTGCACAATGGCTCAGTCCCCATCTGTTACCCAAGGTCTCTTGTATGTTGAGCTACAGTACTGCAAGTCTCTTGGGACTCACTCAGCCATGGCAACTATTCAATATAGCACTTGTTCCCTGTTATAATTCACCAGTTGGGTTGCCTTTTCAGCCACAGAGGTTTGCCTATCATACATATGGTAAAACTTTCCTTTCTTGGGCTTCCAGAACGGTGGTGACATGGACATAAGCAAGTTTTGTTGCCTTTATATGCATGACAATGAACTACAATATTTTAACTGCTGATAACCCCTTAAATATTCAGTGAGATATGTACCATAGGCACGCATGAATGCCAACAAAATGGCAAAGAACAAATGATAGCAACAGAAATAAAATACAAATTAGGAACAACCTGGAAAAAAATCCTTCACCAGCGCTACTTAAACATGCCAGGTGGTAAGTAAATGTGGACATGGGGGATCAACAACCCACCAGAGATAGAATATGGGAAGCAAAAATTAATCAGATTCACTCTGAGATTTTCAAAATTAGTAATATACTTATGGACTACATCACTGCCAACAACCTTAGGATACAGCAACTGGAAACTGCAGTCTCGGAACACTCAGATACACTTAACAGCCCTGCAATCTTTGGTATGCTGTGTGAAGGGGAAAAAAAGTAGAATTGGATCTAACATAGGAGCAGCTACAACAAAAGTTAAGTGAATTAGAGGACCATTCCAGAAGGAAAACATTGACTTTGCAAAAGTACCAGAGCAAACTGAAGGCAAGAACTGTTTAAATTTTATGCAAAACTGTTTGGCAGAGTGGACTGGACTGTCTGAAGAGGAAATTGCAATAGAAAGGGTACAGAGTAGAATTACTGAGCAGTAACTGGGGTCCTTGCCTGAGGCCTACTTTGGTACAGTTTGCATCATATAGACTGAAGGAGCAAATGGAAAAAAAAAAGGCACTATCTATAAAGTTGGGACAAATGTGTCTATTCTTAAAGCTACCCCTTGCCAACTAAGCTTAAAAGGTTTTTGACAATTAGGCAGTATAAGGAACAGCACCTAAAATCTAAAATGATTTACTCAGAGACCTTTAAAGTACACTTCCCCCTTGGCACAAAAGTGAACAATCAGCCTGATCCAGCCTTGGAGGACTTAAGGAAAAGGTCGGCCGAAGGGGCCAGTAAAACACACAGACTAGGTCCTGCTAATGAAGGAAGTCAGTCAAATGAAGGTGGGTTAAAGACCTTAAAAGAAAAATTTCCAACTAAACCCTCCCCCATATGCCAATGAAAAATGATGGCGAATACAAGATGAATGAGGATACGGTAATACATGCGCCTGACAAAGATTAAGAAATCTAGAGGAGGACAAGACAGAACAGCAGATACAGAGGAAGAGTCTCTGATATACAGATATACTGGAGGAAAGGGAACCGTAACTGGAAACAAGGAGACATACCTCTCAACTTCCGAGATTTTTCCCACATTTTTGGTCTCTTCCTTTTAAATTCTGTGGTTTTCTGGCAAATCATTGAAGAGTGTAGTCAAATAATGATAAACATGTGAGTCTCAGACTTCATACCCTTCACAAAACGCATGCTTAATCCCAAACCTGTTATTCTATCAGGTTACTAAGTTTATAAGAGCAATGTTTAAAAATTGTCCCTATTTTTGGGCCGTTGGACAGCCATTATTTTTGGCATTGCCCAGATTTCTTGCACTTGAGGTTGAGAGGTATGCAAGGAGAACATAAAATATAGAGAGAGTTAAGCACTTTGGTAAAGTGAAGTTATGCAGAAGCAAAACTGGTACATACCACAGTCAAAGGTACTAATACTGGTTTGAACACACAAACTGAAGGGTGGGCTCGAGTAGTAGAATGACTAGGCAGCAACTTCACTGAAATTGCTAATGCTATAATTCGCAACAGGTCCTGGATATAAGTGACAAAAACTTTTTTTTCTATTTTGCCTCATATAGTAAAGATGCTCTCGTTCCTGCTGCTCCCCAAGGTGTTTTTCCCCTTCTTCATGGTCAAACAGAATATCCTTCCCATCAAAGAGAAGACGGCGGTGGACAGTCTGCTTGATCTATTTTAAGTTTACTGCGACCTTATTCTCCCTAAAGAGACTCAGTCTGTTCCCCAAGGTGTTTTTCCCCTTCTTCACTGCCAAACAGAATATCCTTCATATCAAAGAGAAGACGGCGGTGGACAGTCTGCTTGATCTATTTTAAGTTTACTGCGACCTTATTCTCCCTAAAGAGACTCAGTTCGCTCCCCAAGGTGTTTTCCCCTTCTTCACTGCCAAACAGAATATCCTTCCCATCAAAGAGAAGACGGCGGTGGACAGTCTGCTTGATCTATTTTAAGTTTACTGCGACCTTATTCTCCCCTAAAGAGACTCAGTCCACTCCCCAAGGTGTTTTTCCCCTTCTTCACTGCCAAACAGAATATCCTTCCCATCAAAGAGAAGACGGCGGTGCTATCTCGGGATTCAGAGACCACTCGTATGGTAACAGGATGGTGCGACTTAATTTGTCCGCTAGGATGATGGACCGTCCCGGAATGTGCGTTACTATGAGAAAGCGGTTGGTGGAGACAGCCCATTCCCACACGTTCATGGCCTCTCGACAGAGTGGGTAAGACCCGATTCCCCCTTGTTTGTTGATGTACCAGACAACCAACATGTTGTCCGTCTGAATCGCAATCGTTCCTATGGGAAGAAGGTCCTGAAGTGCTTGCAACGCTAACAGCACTGCCCTCATCTCTAGGACGTTGATATGCAGTGAGGTCTCCATGAGGTTCCACGTGCCTTGGACTGTCCTGCCCAAACAATGCCCCCCCACCCAAGGCGGGAGGCGTCCGTGGTCACCGTGGCTACATGAGGGGTCATAGAAAAGGGGCGTCCTTGCTGAAGGTCTGGAGATTGGAGCCACCATAGGAGTGCCCTCTTGCAGGCCCTACTGAGGGGGATGGGATGGCTCAGAGGGTAGTGAAGAAGGGACCAATGGACCTGGAGGGTCCATTGTAAGACCCTCATGTTCAAAAGTGCCATTGGCAATAGGTTGATCGCTGCCGCCATCGAGCCAAGGGCCCTCAGGACCAATTCCGCCGGGGGAGCTGGAGATTGTAGAATGGCCTGCACATACAGCCTCAGGGATAGTAGCCGGTCTGTGGTCAAGAAAGCTAGGAGCTTGTTTGTGTCCAATCTGGCCCCTATGAAGTCTAATCTAAGTCGGAGTAAGAGACGACTTCTATATGTTGATAGTGATCCCCAGCCGGGGAGCTAGACGGAGAAAGTAGTTTCTGGCTGAACAGAGTAGATGCCTTGTCGGGGTGGTCAGGAGCCAGTCGTCCAGGTACGGGAAGACCTGAATTCCCTGGAGCCTCAGGTGGGCCGCTATCACTGCTAACACTTTGGTGAACACCCTGGGGGCTGTGGTGAGACCAAAGGGGAGGACCCTTAATTGGTAATGACTGGCTCCTAGCCGGAAGCGGAGTAACCTCCTGGATCACCTGTCCATCAGAATGTGGTAATACGCATCCTTGAGGTCTATAGAGCACATCCAATCATTCTCCCGTAGGAGGGGGAGAATGGATTGAAGAGTGACCATGCAGAACTTCTCTTTGGTTACTGACAAATTCAGGGAAGAAAGGTCGAGGATTGGTCTTAATTCCCCCCCGTCTTATTTGGCACCAAGAAGAACCTGGAGTAAAACCCGGACCCACACTGGACTGGGGGGACGTGTTGGATGGCTCTTTTTCCCAGCAAATATTGGATTTCCATTGCTGCGGCCTCCCTCTGATCGGGTGGGACATCGGGGAGGTATCTGGGGCTGCGTGCGTAACGAGAGAAGGGAATTTGATATCCTCTGGATATTATGCGAAGCACCAAGCGGTCTGTCGTGATGGACTCCCAAGCTGCTGGGTGCTTCGAGAAATGCCCCCTGACTGCCTCCAGAGTGGAGCAGTCAGGCAACCCCTCAGGGGTGTTGCGTGGGTTGGTCCGAGAAGGGTTCTCTGGATCCAAAGTTCCACAGGCCCCCTCTGCCTCTAGGGTGGTGTCCACCCTGCCCTCCTCTGCTGCGGAAGGGCTGGGAGTCCGGAGCGGAACGGGACTGTTGCAACTTCCAGAACCACATCTTCTTCTGTCTCTTTTGGTTCTTAGAAAAGGACCTCTGGGGAGCAGAGAAGCGGACTCCGACGGCAGACAATGTCTTCCCATCCTTTTCGCTCTGGACCAAGGTATCTCACACGGTTTTGCCAAAGAGGGCAGAACCATCAAAAGGGGCATTAGCGAATGACACCTTGAAGGCTTCTGTGAAATCACAGTGTCGGAGCCAGGCCTGACGTCTCATAACGAGGCCCGCCCCGCCGACTCTAGCGGCTCCTTCCATGGCATGAGACAGAAGCTGCATAGAGGTGTTAGATATGGATCGTAGAGTGGCCATCCGGGTGGAGTGCAATTGTTTGTCCTCCGCCGACATGGACTCGGGGGGCGACGCAGCGTACTCTTTAATAAGGTCCCGCTGCAGTCGGAGCATGTGTGCCATGTAGTTCAGTGACCTCACCGAGAAGGTTGCTGAACTAAACATCCACTTCCCTAGGCGGTCCATCGACCGAGACTCCTTGCTCGGGGGATGAACCGAGGGACTCTCCTTTGCAAGTTCCCTCTTGGTGGCTGCCGCCACCAACATGGCATCTACTGGGGGACCCTTACTCCAGTGTGACTTGTCAGGGGGTGGGCTAAGGATCTTGTACGGGCAACTTGGGGACTGGTTCCACAGTGTCCGGCTCCTTCCACGCCCTGGTAGTGATCAACTCTACCAGGGAGTCGGCCGGAGGGGACACCCAAGAGGTAGACGGGCCTGCTTCAAACACCTCCAGGAACATGGATTCGTCCGAGGTAGGCTTTGGGGAAGACCACCCCCCCTTTATTCTGAGCACCTGCATGATGTCACCAAATGAGACATCTTCGGGGGGTGATCTTGGGGAGCCTTCCCCTTCCTCCAAATCCGTGTCCTCAGTCAAGGACTCGGGAGAGTCCAGGTGCCTTCTCTTGCACCTTCGCTTGTGAGGGACCTCCTCGGGGGTGGGGGCTGTCCGAGGAGGTCTCACCAGCAAAGTCTTGTTCCACTGGAACTACCTGGGACGTCAAAGCAGGCTGTCCCTGGGGCCAGGTGATGGAAGCCGGGCCCAACTGAGAAGGAGTGCAGGGTGGAGCCGTGGCAAGGTCGGGGGCCTGGAATCCCTTGACAGAACCCTCTCCACCACGTCGAATGCCGAGGGAGAGCTGCTCTCTCTGAGATCCGAAAGCAGACTCTCCCTCGGATCTGATGGACGGATCGGGGCTGGCGCCAAAGCGATCGGATCCAACGGACCAGCATGCTCCAACCCGGATGGAGCCGAAGGCATACAGATACCGCCGGATCCAAAGCTCAGCCCTTAGCTCCGAGAGCTCGGATCCAAAGAAAATGGACCCGAAAGACTTGAGGGAAGTGTTGGCGCCGAAGTACCCAAGACTATCGGCGCTGACACACCCCCGGCTCCAAGGCTGCCCGGCTCCGAAGACTCCGAACCCGGGAAATGGGATGGAGAAGGAGCTATCGGGGCAAAGAAGGGGGTCGAGCTCCCCGGAAGGCAGGAGCACTCCCATCTGCAGTTGGGCCTGGAGGAATCTTCTCATTATCCGGACCAAATCTGCATCTGTGAGACTTCTTGTGGATCTCGACGAGGCCACCGAGGTGGGGTGGGAGTGTCGCCTCGATGACCTCGACGGAGATCGGGTCTCCTCCTCCTCAGGACCCGGTGAAAAGCACGGGGACCGGATCCGAGAAGGAGGAGAACCAGAAGACCTGGAGGGAGAAGACCGCTTAGCCGGGGGGGGTGGGGTGAAGCGGAGGCCTCAGCCCGCTGCTTGTGGTGCTTCTCCCTCTTCCTTTCTTTCCTAGCCTCCCTCTCCTCCGGGCCTAAGACGGAAGGTTGTCCCAGCCAGGGGGAGGGAAGCAGGAGTGGCAGCCGCTGTGGGAGCCATGGAAGGACCGGAGGTAGAAGCCGAATCCGGAGGCAGAAGACCCGCCAGAATCAGCTTAGACCTCCGGTCCTTAAGTGCCCTGGGGTTGAACGCTGCACAAATGGTACAACCAGAGGACAGGTGTTCAACCCCAAGGCACAATACACACTGAGTGTGGCCATCCGCTGGGGACAGCTTATGGCCACACTCGGTGCACTTAGAGAACATTAACTTTGGGGCCTCAGACATACTGAGAAAGTAATCCACACACACAAGGCCCCAAACACACACACACACACACACACACACACACACACACACACACACACACACACACACACACACACAACACTGATGGAACCACGAAGGTAGGGGAAGGATATCTATTAAGGTAAACTAAGAGAGTTTAGACTATAAGGGGGTTAAATACACTCTCACACCAAAATTTAAAGAAAAAGATTTAAAAAAGTTAAATTTTTTCCTCACGAAGAGACGAAACACCATTAGACTCAGGATCAAGCTGCTGAACGAAACCGCGGCAAACTAGATCTGAGGTCAGTCAGGGTTGGCAGGGGATTATGGGTAGGGTGAGGAGCTTGGAGCTCGGATCTAAAGCTGTTGAAAACTGCCGGCTCAGATCAGAGGTCGGATCCGATTCCCAAAGGTTGCTGCACAAATGAAGTTAACTACTTCAGATCAGTGATTATCCCTGAGGAAGGCAAAGACCCAACAGATCCCAGGTCATACAGATCCCATCAGCATACTGAGCCATGATTACAAAGTCTCCATGATAATCATGGCAAAAACACTATTTAATTTAACACACTGGGATCAATGTGGATTTATGGAGGGAAGCCAAACCTTTGACAATATATGCAGAGCAGGGTTAATACAACAAGTTGCAACCAACAGTAAAAAAAATCTAATGTTGCTTACTCTATTTAAAGAAAAAGCCTTCAATAGGGTACGCTGGGAATCCATCAGACAGTTCTTAGAAAGCAGGCCTTCCCAGAAAAATGGAAATACAAGGGTGCAGAAGTGAGAATAAAATCTGCAGGATGTCACACACACAAAACAGAGGTTACAAGAGAAGCAAAGCAGGGATGCCTCCATTCACCACTGTTTGCAATACACTTGGAGCCCTTCCCACAAAAAATTAGTATCTCGCAAACAAGCGGATATGGTTGGGCATAACTGGAAGACAAAATAGCCTTTTTTGCAGAAGACACATTGGTTTTCCTAACTGAACCCAGTAAAGATACTGAAATATTGTAAAGGGAAACAGCCCAATTTAGTGAATTGTCAGGATATAGAATTAATGAGCCAAAGCCGTAGTTACTAATTATCAGCCCACATACCAGCAATTCCAGAATGACCCATATTTGTGTGGTCACACAAGGATAAAGTATATCAGGGTTTAAATTAGCCATGATGTAGATCAAGCAGCAAAGGATGTGTGGGAGGAAATGAAAAGAAAAACACTATCAAATATTAAAAGGTGGAAAATGATCCATGTAGAAGATGATAAACGTCAAGCCATTCAAATATGCATGGTACCATTAATTTTGTATGTAAGCTAACATTACAGCTATAACCCAGAGGCTAGGTTAAGGAAACTAAAACCTTTTTATGAGAAGGGAAAAACCTAGGATTTTTGCTGGACTAAGATTATACTACTTCTGGATAAAGGAGAACTAGGGATGCCTGAAGTGGAGAAATAACATACAGCAGCACAATCAAAAATGCCTGCATTGATACACACTGGAGAATATTTCTCCAGATGAAAAGATATGTTACTGAACACATGGGTGATGACAAGGGATCAGAACTTAGTGCAACGGTATAATTTTATGAACAGCAACACTAAAGATGTTGTAGTTACCCACCTGAGCTCAGTACTGTACAAAATGTTAAACGTGAGTTTTCTTAAACCCTGGACATTCATGATCACCCCAAATGGATATACAAGTGTAAGACAAACAAGTAGGTCAAATACAAGCCTCAGATATATGGAGAAGAAAGGGAAAGAACCCAAAATACTGGAATCAAACAGTAAAAGGCAAGGGGGTTAAAAAGAGGTGAAAGCAGAATTTCACTAGGAAAAAGGGAGTGTCTAGATTATGAGGGAATTTTAACTGAGCTCAAGCAGAAGGGTAGCACACTTGGCTTGACACACAATACACCGAAATTGATAAACATTTGGCAAGAGTTAAGAGAGGGAAAACAGTCAAGTTAGACTAATTAGTAGAGTCTACCAGGCACTACAGAAGGAAAAGGATAAGGCAGCAGACCAGATGAGAGTGGCATGGGGATAAGACTAAGAAGAGACTTCAGTGGAGAGGAATGGCGCCATGTAGCACTGGCCTCTACATATACCACCAAAGCTACAAAGTTCAGAATATATGAATGGAAATGCCTACACAGGTATTTTTTACATGCCAAGTAAACTTACTGACATGTTCCTGAATGTGAAAAGTACATGCTGATGGTGTAATGAAAATTAAGAGCTTATCTGGGAACATATGTGAGGCAACAACATTAACCGCTGCACCACTGTGCCGCCCATGCATTACTTAAAATTGCATTGTCATGTAATGATGTGAAGTGACCACTTGCTTCTTCCTCCTTGTAGCATGACGACGCTGGTGTAGAAGAGCAAATCTACAATGCCTTCCACACATTCAGACCCCAAAATTCATCTTCATTAAAGCCAAATATACTTTGAGACTGGTTAAACAGAACGACTCTCTTGAGCTACTCCAGGTACAACACCCTACCACAGCATTGCTAGCTATAGGTCCACCACCATGAACCAAGAGAAGCACACCGCCTACCTGGACTTACTAGACTCACTCACTCTACAGCCAAACACTTTGGTCATGGCAGATTTCAACTATCTTTCCATTGAATGGGCAACATACACGAGCACACACATGATCGCCCTGAGGTTTCTGGACTTTGTCAATTCAAATACCCTGGAACAGCAAGTTTGCACCCCCACAAGGGGTTCAAATGTCCTAAAACCAGTATTCATCAACATGGGGGTTACTGCACTACCCACTGTGTTTTGCCCACACTGTTAAGGTCAGACCATAAATATGTCTCATTCATAGTAACGATTAGACCTGTCACCCCCCCCCCCCCGGAGCAGAAAATGAAAAATTTCTAAAAAAACTGTCTATCCTGGTGGACTTCAAGTATAAATAGGTTATATAACAGAAGGAAGAAACTGATGTCTAAGAACAACAGGGAACTTACTCAGCAGAAGAATACACTCTAGTTTGAACAAGCAAATAACAGATTTGGCGCAAACTACACCCCCGTGTCCCCACCAGCCATACCCCAAAGCATACCTGACATCAGTCCTCTACTTAGTATCTCCAAACAGCAGGTCATATCCGAGCTCTCCAAGGCCAAAAACATGGCCTCTATGGGACCAGATAACATCTCTGGTTGCTTAGTAAACAATCTAAAACAAGACCTAGCAGAAGCACTTGGCATTCTCTTTAACCTCAGCCTGAGCACTGGTTTTGTTCCCGCAGAGTGAAAAACTGCAACAGTAATCCCCTTGCACAAAGGAGGTCCATTAACCAAACCTGGGTTCCATAAGAATAGCCAGCCATATCTGCAAGGCCATAGAAAGAATCATCATGGACCTTAACAAACACAGAGGCGACCTTCAAACTCTTGACATGATCCAGTATGACATTAAGGGTAGATCATGCTTACTGAACTGGTGGACGTTTTTGAGAATGTCACCAAAGCCCTGGATGAAGTCAAAACAGTATATACTGCCTATCTTGACTTAGCCAAGGCTTTTGACACAATCCACCACTCAGGTATCATTGAGAAACTCTCCCAGCTAGTGATTAACCCATACATCACTAGATTGGTAGCCAAATGGTTCACTGACAGAACGCATACTGTCAAAGTTGGGGATTCCACCTCTACCAGTAGACCAGTTACCAGTGGCATAACACAATGATGTGCGTTAGGCACTCTGCTGTTTGGAATCTACTTTTGGAAGTCCAAGTAAAAGTAAATGGCCTGTGGCTTACCAAGTTCACTGATCACTGCAAACTGGGTGCAATCATTGAGTCCCCAGATTATGTTAACATATTGCAAAAGGGGTTAACACAGACAAATGATTGGTGTCAAAGCCACAGACTAAAACTAAATGCAAAAAAGTGCATTATTATCCTCTTTGGCAAACAGGAAGTCACTGCAAAATACAACATTGACAGCAGCCCCCTAAGCTTAAACCAAGTGGTGTGAGATTTGGGAATACAGGTTGATAGCAATCTAAACTTCGATCACCATGTGTCCACAGTGGTAAGGAAAGCCTTCTATGCTGCACAGCTTATAAGTAATCACAACCAAGGCTGAGGATGTTATAACTCCTCTATACTCAACTCATCATACCATTAATAGAATACAATGCTCCCTTTTGCATGTACCTCTCCAGACACCTGCAGCAGCTGGAGAGACCACAGGAGTTTCTCACCAAGAAAATTCAGGGCCTGTAAAACATACCTTGTATGGAAATGCTGAAAGCCCTGTCACTGTAATCTGCTTCCTACAGGTTGCTGACACTCGACTTGTGCCTGGCCTACAAAGCAGTCTCTGAATCTGCCGTAATGGAAATGCTGCACATCTGCAAATCAAATGAGACAAGAGTCACTCCCTCCAGGGATCTCAACCTAACCTGTGACATTAGCAGGACATGCTGGAGAGACAGATATAGTTCCCAGAGATTGCTGCTCCTCTGGAATAAACTCCCAATTCACGTGAAGCAGAGGTACTCAATGACCCTATTCAAATGCAACCTAGACAACTGGATGGGAGACTGCAAATTCACCCCGGGGGACACCTGTGTCTTTTATGGACAGGGTCAGTCGATGTTGATCATTGACTCACTATTTGAATAACAACCATCTTACCAAGATCAATTAGGGAAAACAGGTATAACATAACTAGGCTTGTAAAGGCCCTAGGGCCATTAGCTTAGTAACCTCCTATGAACCTAAATAGCCGTATAAATAAATTATGCAACAAGACAGAGAGACTGCTTAATGCTTATAAAAGTCTAATTCTACTTACATTAACAACACACTTAAGGAAGCCAAGAAAGAGCTTAAGGGGACCCATACGACACTCAAAGAGGAGTATGAACATAATTTTGGTTGTAGTGGCTATTTTAACTATAAATCTTTCTTTAAGTCAGAAATTCAAGAACTAACACCCAAGCATGTTTGGAGCTAGACCACAGTAATACTATACTCTCTGACCCAAAGGCCTTCGCTAACAGCTAACAAATTTAGTGCAAATTTTTATTCATCGTCAGTTATATATTTTCCACAGGTTCTACAATCCCAGCCATCAGCTTTTATTACTATGGAACAAGTTCTTGCAGATCTCTTAAAAACTAAGAATACTTCATCCATTGGCCATGATAATACACCAGGTTGTCTTATTATAAGTGCCAAATATGGCCTTTCGTAACCCCTAATTAACATTGATAATCTAAGCCTCTCCACTGGTTACATTTCTGGACCCTGGAAAACAGCTAATATAATACCATTAAACAAGGGGAGCCCAACTACTGACCCTGGTAAGTACAGAAACATTAGTCTCACTAGCCTCATACGTAACGCTATAGAGTGCATTATCTCAGAACTCATTAATCTAGACATTGAAAACCTATTACACCTGAACCTTTATCTGTTTGGGTTTCTCAAAGGAAGGTCCTGCCTCTCTAACCTCATTAATTTATTTGAAAAAGTAAATGAAGCAATGGACAATGGTTATGCAGTAAATACAGCATATCTAGTCCAGGCCAAGGCATTTGACACTTCTCACCATGCAGACATTAACAGACTTGTAAATCTGAATATAAACCCTTATCGTGTGCAGTGGTCAGCTAATCTGTTGTTTTACAAAACCCATGTAGTTAGAGTCACAGATGCCACTTTCTGATAACATCAGGCCATCACTCCTGGCCTATCATTAACTACGTTTGCAGGGAAATGTAAACTGAGTGCTGTTATTCGATCTTCACCTGACTCACACTTGCTCTAATATGGGTTAGACCATGTTAACAATTGGAGTAATGACAATAATCTCAAATTAAATGTAAAAGCATAGTTCAGTCTGACAAACAAAACAGTTCTACTTACCATATAGGTGATGCACCCCTCAAATCAGACACATCTGTAAAGGATTTAGGCACTCTTGTTGATAATTCCTCATCATTGCAGCAGCATGTCTCCATAGTAGTTTAGAATGCCTTTTATCTGATTCATCTAATTCCCAAAGGTATCTCCACTAGAGCCAACATCGTCTTAATTACCCTTTACTTGTATCTTATTAGACCCATTATTGAATATAATGCACCTTTTGGTATGTATTTACCTAAACATATACAACTTGAGGAACCTCAGAGATTCATAACTAAAAAGATAAGTGGCCTCAAAAATCTTAGTTACTAAGAAAAAGTGTTAGCCCACCCTTGTCACTTACAAGATAAAACTAGATAATTGAATGGGTAGCCACAAATTCTCCCCTAGTTTATCTTGTTTGCCCTCATTTTTTTTAAACATCTTTATGAATTATCACTTGGGACATAGGCAAATTTACATTTATACAAAAGTAATCAAATTCTATTAAATTAACAAACATTATACTTCATATATATTGCTATATATTATATAACCTAAGCAGCATTACATAATTTATTCAATTCCTGCCCCTTCTCTAAACATGAAACATCTTTATTAAACCATCACTTACAACATAAGCAATCACACATTTATATAAATGAAAATGAACCACGTGGACACAATCCAAGTTGCAAGCATTTTACATCACAAACCATAATGACACACACTCAGTTGCAAACATTATACATCACTTACAATCTATCCAATCATTTTTAGTCAAACATTACATAGCTCATTTATGCCCTGCCATATTTTAAACCTCATTTTTCCCTACGTAGTTTGCTCCTACACTTTTCTAAAGATCTCAATTCCAGTTGTTTTATCTCTGTTACTATATTCACTACTTCCAATATAGTTGGTTTACATTTTGATTTTGATTTTCTGGCAATTGTTTTTTTTGGCAGCCACCATTATTAGACACAGCAAGGCCATACCATGTCTAGGCAATTCTGATTCTGTATCATAGCTCAGAAAAATCATCTCCCTCGTCACACCAATCCACCTACACAGCATCTCTGACAGTGCATCACACAGGGAATCCTTAAAGTCCAGCAACCCATCGTACTCCCAGGAAATATTTTCCCAAGTACCTCTTTCTTCCCTATCACACCTCCATTTGCTGTCTACCTGAGGAAAAATTCTCTGGAGTCTGCTTGGGCTATAAAAATATCTATCTTGTCTTGCCCTCAATGAAGCTAGAAGTGACTGTAGACTAGGGTATTCTGGCTGGGATTATAATGGTTTTCAGACCGATTGCCTAGTACTTACCTTTAATTTTTACTGTTTATAATTAAACAAAACACGAAAACAGTGTAACAAAAGTATGAAAGTCACTCAACACACAGCATCTGTGGAACACGTGCTGTTTCATGTAAACATTTCTTCTAGCTCTTTGTTAATGATCCAAAAAAGACAGAAAATACATTTTCCCACATTATTAACACATACAAATAACTGTAAATCACAAGACAATAGCAGAGTACTGCAAGCATAAACAATACTCTTCCTGCAATTATTTACAAAATGAGTAGTATTTTTCATACATATTCTCTAATTATTCTGCAAATAGACAAAAAAAAATCAATATGCAAATAAATCTTCCTTTATGTTATATACAAAATGATGAGAATAACCTTCAAACAAAAGCAAAGACCAGGAGAGGATAAATGCAAAAGCTGTTCAAGTGCCAATGGGCTACAAAATGCTTAAAGTTTCATTTACACTGCCTTTCTATTTTGTTTTAATTTGCAAAAGAAGCTAAAAAAAAAATCACAAATTTTACACTTGCTCATTTTCCCCATAAATACATGATAATACCATGCACACACTGTACACATTTATTTATATAGATACCTGTCACTTGGCAGATACCCTATTTCATTAAATAGTTTTACAACACAAAAGTAGAATATAAAAAAGTAAATGAAAAATTGATTGGTCTACAGGTATCAGTGCTCTACCCAGTTACCAAACTCAATGAAATAGAATAAATATGCAAACATTACACTAAGTAGATTTTTCATTAGATAAAACAAGTTTTTCATCCAGTCTGCCTAGATGTGTACCAAGTATCTTTAAAGTACTTGTTCTCAGTCTACCACCCATTCAAGGTCTTTCTGAAGGATTCTATGCTCTGTGAACTCATTCAAGTCTTGTACTAATTCGAGTAACTCGTTCCATTTATTCAATACTTTTTGCTTGAAAAGTACTTTTAATGTCTAGATTACACCTTAACCTGGTAGACTTGGCCCCTCCTACCTGCTCTGCCTTTCCTTGAGCTGTAGGGCATCTCATTCTCCTAAATGCCTTGAGTAACCACATCATGTCTTAACATTTTTGCCCATTCACAAGTAAGAACAGGTTTAGCGCCTGCAACCTTTCCTAGTATACTTAATCCTGCATTCCCTGCCTCTCATCCTGATTAATATCAGGCAGAACACAGTACTCCAGATTGGGCTCAAGCAGAGCTCTTTGTTCCTGGAGTTTGTTACCCTAGCCTAAGGATACAACTCCAACATGTTATTGGCTGTAGCAAAAAGATTTCTCAGTTTTTGTCCAGTTGGTCATTTGGCTGTTGCTGTCTCAGCATGGCATTTATCCTGAACTGTTTTTCTCCTGTGCTTTTAGGATCATTTTAGCTGCTATTCCGTCTTTGGATTATTAGAATCCACATCAATTACTTTACCCTTCTTTGCATGAACTTTAGATTACACTTCTCATCTCACTTGGTAAGTCCTGTAAGGCTCCTCTGAAGGCATGTTGCACATTGTCCACTCTATCTTCTATCTTAATATCATCTGCAAATAGGCTGATCCTGTTTTCAGTGCCCTTTATGATGTCACCCTAGAGACACTCCAAGAAGAAACTAAGAACTGCTTCTGGACCCTTTAAGAAGGTCCCCTAGTTATTAAAATGTGCCTGCTGACACTTAACCATCATTCCACCCTTTTAGACAACTTTTCTACTACCTTAAATGCCGTCAGTTTGCCTCAGTATCCTATAAGACACTACGTCAAAGGCTTTAAAGTAATGTATACAGAGCACTAACTCGTTTTTCCCATGATAAATTATAGACTTTAACCTGATTCAGTATTATGACAGGATTGAAAAGACATAACCTATTTTCCAAAAAAAAAACATATTTGTTTTCTAGGAGACCAAAGAAGCTTTTCCCTCATTATCTTCTCCATGACCTTCCTTGTTGCATAGTTCAGGCTTACACAGCTGACATTTATTTCCTGGGTCACATCTAGTGCATTCTTAACATAAGCTCACTGCATTCTTCTGGAATCCCATCATTGCTATCTGGCTAAAGTGTTCTGTTTGGGGATACCTCTACACATCTAACATGACTTTTTAGTTAGGATTCTGAAGTGGATAGTATCAGAACACTGAGTTTTGCCATTATTTAACTCCTCATATAGTACAGACAGCAAAACACTACAAAACAAAAATGCAGTCAGGAATCTTAGAACTTGGGTTGATAACTCCCTCTCTTTTCACCATCATGCGCAGTTGTCAGGAAATCCGTTGATTTAGCACAGATAATTGCCAGAGGAATATAATCAAATTCTAAGGAGGTAATCAATCCCTTATATGCACCATTGATCAGACCAATTATTGAGTACAATGCCCCTTTAAGCTGTATTTCGCTAAATATAACAAACAATTAGAAAGACCCAATGGTTACTAACCAAAATGATTTCAGGCCTAAAGTCCCTGAGCTACCAAGACAGGCAGGAAGCTTAATCCCTTTTCTTTACATCTTATAAGGTTTTGATGGGAAATGTACATCTTATTTACTGTGCCATTACAGACCCAACTATACTGGACCTCCTGTTTCTCTGCAAATCCACTATTACCACCAGTACTAGAACCAGGGACTTAAATCTTCACCAGCATATAAATATAATGTGGTGGAAGGATAGGCTTATAACCCAGCATCTCTCAAACCTCTGGAATAAACTTCCCCTACATGCCAAGACAGACTATCTTCCTTTACACATAACACTGATGCCGGAGTGGGTAGCTACAAATTTATTCTGGAACTGAATCGTACAGCCATCCAGGAGAAACGAGGTACAGCATGAGAGTGAGCACTGGCAAGGCATGAATGGTTATAAGACTTAGTGGCACTGGAATGTATGTGAAATCCAATCTATGAAACCTGCAACTGTCACACCTTCTCAGTTTCCCCCTTTCATGTCGGCACTGTAACTTTTTTCTCACTTGTGAAAGAGGAAGTCAAAATGTCATTACAAAGTTCTACATCTACCTTATCCTTGCTGTACTCCCTCTTCCTAGTCTAATCTGTACTGCTCTGTCCTGAACTTTCTTCATTTCATTTTCTATCCAAAGAATTCTCCTTAAGTTCTGTGTTGACCTCTACCAGACTCTTTCTTCCTACCTTTTTTTTTTCTAGTCCCATGATGTACAGGGCTTACACATTCTCTCACACTGTTGTCATTTACTAACCAGGTTGCTGAAATGGTCTGTTGACCCTTTTCAGTCATAATCTGGGCTCAAATAGCTGAGACGACATAAATAATGGAGAATAATCACATCATAGTAAAAAACAATGTTGTAGTAGAACCATCAACATCTTCATGTGCAAATAAACTGGCATTATGGGATTTGACTCCCACCACTGCCACGCTTTAAAATAGAAAAGGCAACTGGCCTTTGGTATACGGCAAATGTGCACTGCCGCCTTTGGCAATAATCCTGTAATACTCAGGTAAGTTCCACACTGCACAGCTACAAATCAGAGTCATAAACACTGGGCTCCTGGGCGTTCATCCCCCTCAAACACAATGAATTTTATTTTACATTTGTTTGTTACATAAGTATTTACACATTTTTTGTTAATTTTATACTATTCCAACACAGCTAGTCTACCACTTATGTATTTCATTTTGAAAGTTGGATAACACTGTTACAGTTTCTCTCAAAGTCCCATTTATTACAACTGTTTGCATGCTGCTTTTTATCTCCATCCAGATGCTGTTTGCTTCCTCTGCTTGCTTTCAGTCTCACAGTTATGTCTCAAAATGTCATAGCCCTGATTTTTAGAAAAGGGAAGAAACAAATTTCATAGAAATAAATGGAATTTGTGAGAACAATATATGCAGAATAATGATTAGGAGGAGGAGGGAGGTTTAAGGTAAGGTGGGGATTAAGCAATTTATTGTAAACTGAATAATTATTTAAAAAGAGACAACCTGTATATAGAATGCACATGGCATGACTATAAAAACTGTTAATATGGCATAAGTCTTGCATGACAATTTAATAAAGATGAAGAAAAAACCCCAACAAACTCAAGGTATCTTTGCTGTAAATAACTAGAAATCCAAAAATAATGGCAAAACAGTAGCAAAGACAAGGCTCCAGTTTCTTCAGGAACTACAGCTGTTTATTAACACAGTACACAAGTGCTTTCACGAATGCTTCTTCAGGTGTATCCATACTGCTATCAAATCACCTGTTTTAAACTAACATCATAAATCACATGACTCAACTAATTTGCAACTTAAAAAGAAAATACCTCCTATGATATTAAAATGTTAAAATATATCTTTGTGGAATAGAATACATAAAAAAAAATACAGAATCATATACAAAAATAATGCAAAACTTGCAATAGTTAAAATCATCTATGTAATGGTCTATTTTTTAAAATGGGTCTTAAGGGTACATGGTCATTCAGACCATGCCCCAACATCAGCCCTTAACCTAACGATCCAATTGGCTTCCAATTCTTCAGTTCTAGCTCTGATATCACCTCCCCTCTTATTTTCTTTGCATCTACCTAAAACCATAAATTTAAAGCAATGTCTCTCATTTGTCTCTGAGACATGCTTTGCAAGGGCATTGAACGTACTTTTCTTTTTAATATGGTAACTGTGCTCTCTTATTCTGTCTCTCAGTTGCCTATCGGTCTTTCCAACATAGAATTTGTTACATAACTGACACAGAGCTAAATACACTACATGGGTTGTACTGCAGGTTGCACTCACCCTCAGATAAAATATCTCCCGAGTGTCTGGGTGTTTAAACTCTGTCCCCATATTAATCAATTCACAGTATTGGCAGCTCTTACATGGTTTAGTTCCTATGCCGTCAACCTGATCCAACTGTTCTCTTGTTGTACATAATCTTCTCTTTAATGATTTCTTATTTTTAAACGTAAAGCGCTTGTGTACTGTGTTAATAAACAGCTGCAGTTCGTGAAGAAACTGGAGCCTTGTCTTTGCTACTGTTTTGACATTATTTTTAGATTTCTAGTTATTTACAGCAAAGACACCTTGAGTTTGTTGTTTTTTTTCTTCATTAGTATTTTGTTTTATTCCACCTGCTCTAAGGATATGGCTACAGAAAAGGAACATATTGAGGTGAGTGCAACCTGCAGTACAACCCATGTAGTGTATTTAGCTCTGTGTCAATTATGTAACAAACTCTATGTTGGAAAGACCGATAGGCAACTGAGAGATAGAATAAGAGAGCACATTTGCCATATTAAAAAGAAAAGTACGTTCAATGCCCTTGCAAAGCATGTCTCCGAGACAAATGAGAGACATTGCTTTAAATTTATGGTTTTAGGTAGATGCAAAGAAAATAAGAGGGGAGGTGATATCAGAGCTAGACCTGAAGAATTGTAAGCCAATTGGATCATTAGGTTAAGGGCTGATGTGGGGCATGGTCTGAATGACCATGTACCCCTGAGACCCATTTTTAAAAAAAAGACCATTACGTAGATGATTTTAACTTTTGCAAGTTTTGCATTATTTTTGTATATGATTCTGTATTTTTGTATTATTGTTTATGTATTTTATTCCACAAAGATATATTTTAACATTTTAATATCATAGGAGGCATTTTCTTTTTAAGTTGCTAATTAGTGGAGTCATGTGATTTCTGATGTTAGTTTAAAACAGGTGATTTGATAGCAGTATGGATATACCTGAAGAAGCATGCGTGAAAGCACTTGTGTACTGTGTTAATAAACATCTGTAGTTCCTGAAGAAACTGGAGCCTTGTCTTTGCTACTGTTTTGCCGTTAATTTAATAAAGATGTTTAAAAAACCAAAAATTTTAAAAAAGTTATAATCCTACACTTTGATTTTACTCTTCTGTTGTTCCCGTTGCCCACAGTGAACACAAATGCTGGAAGTCCACTGCTAGCCAGGGGTTCTTTCACTTCCAAGTCTCAAACTTTCTGATCTTTGGTAAATAGAACATCTAGTACTTTATTATTCCATGTAACTTCATGTACTAACCTGAACAAATGTCTCTTGGTAGAGTACCTTCTCTCTCTTTCTCTCTGATTTGGATACAGGAATGCAACAATCTGCAGCAGATAGATTAAAGCCTCCCATCATAATTCTATTTTCCTACCCATTCATTTATCTGTCCATCATCATTTCTTTCACCATCTACTGGTTACCATAGTAGATTTAATTACCAGATATCACATTTGCCCTTCTAATCAGACTACCAGATTGTATAGCATTTGAAAGTCTTCAAGTGTCCTTTCATCTGTGATCTGGACCTCTGATGCTGTACCTAACTGTACACTGCCAGCCCTCTTCCTATTTTACTCTGCCTGAACAACCAATATTTTGGGATCTCCATATCCTAATCCCTTTCATAATCTGCCCAAGCGTATATTTTGGCTTCCATTCTACATGATGCAGAAGATTCCCCCTTTTTCTTACCTAAGCTTTTGCCATTATGCAGCATGATTTTCACTATTTCCTGCCAGTCTACTTTTTTTATTTTTGCCCTTTTCTCCTATTCATCCTTTTTAACCTCTGGCTTAAATTCTGCATCACAGTCCTTTTTATACCTGATCTTACACCATTATTTTACTTCTTCCTTGACGATTCCTGATGAAAGCCCAGAATCAAGCTGTCCTTATATTACAAACCTTTTGGCATAATGGTCCTTACATTAAAATGCCTTTGGCTTAGTGGAAAATGAAAGACAAAAAAGCATTCAGATTGACTACCCCTATGACTTGGAATCAAGTAAAACATGAAATGAGCTTTGCTTTCTTCAAAATTAAAATATGAGAGCATCTATTCATAATATTTATAAATGTAGCATTTTAGAGAAAATGTTTGCTTACTGGGTAGCACATATTCAAGGTAAGCTATGACAATAGTTTGTATTCTAAATTTTACCAATTTACTGCAAGTCTTCCAAATGTAACTGATAGTGTAGTGTTACTACACTACTCTTTTACTGAAGAATTTGAATTTCAAATAACTTTCTGGCTGCATGTTGGATGTTTTGAATTTCAAATAACTTTCTGGCTGCATGTTGGATGTTAGTGTTTTAGTTACATACATTTCTAGGAAGAAAAATTGTTACTTGTTTATTTATAATTTTAACTTGTACATATTCATGCTGTTGTTTATGCTTTTGGACTGGGCAGTGACCAGGACTAGCCTACGTACTCAGTTAAGTAAATAAATAAATGTCCTCAAATACCTCTAAATGCAAAGAATGGTCAGTTGTTTAGGCTCATCATTCTTAAACCGCAGACTACATCTTCGTTTAAGAAAAAGCAGCTTTCTAATGAATGGGAACATGACAGGCATTATTAATAATCAGAATCGGTACAGTAAACTGTAAGGAAGGAAGGAAATAGAGTTTGACTGAGCCAAATCATCATAATATTCTTTCTCAGACTCAAGATGGAGTTTGAAAGGTATAGCCTCTCTCTCTCTTTTCAGCAGCAGTTCCAAGATAGAGATGGTTTTGTGTTCAGCTCCAATGGAAGAGCTGTGTTTTGAATCAACGCAGAATATTCCTCTGTAATTTAATTAAAGCAGTAGGAACCTCAAGCATTCAGGGGACAGACAGTTAATACGTGGGTCTTCATGTATCTCTTTCCTGTAAATACCCTGTCAAGAACAAAAGGCTTCTGCCAAAATAACTGGCTCCTGGATCTCTCTCTGCCATTACAGATGAAATGTCACCTGAGCAGAAAATGGCAAAAAAATTTAAGCATCCAGAGCTACATTTGGGTAGATTTGAACAATATAATCCACCTCAGGCACTTGCAGGCTTGCACCCAGGGGGTGGACCATTTTTCCAAGAAGCTTGAATGTTCCAGTATCAGATGACATCTTACTTTCATTGCAAGAAAATAAACAGCCCTCCTCTGAACAGCTTCTTCTCTAAACTCATTCTGAAGTCTTGAATAGATAGGGAGAACAGTGAAGTCACAGCCTCATTTCCCGCTATGGGAAGATGCATCACTACTCCAGAAGGCACAGAGGAAAAGGCTCCAATTGGTAAACAGTCACACCAAAAACTAATGTCAGTCCCTAAGGCACTTCTGAAGGCTCCATAAATGTTACATTTTTAATGTTATCAGGACAGTATCTATGATTTTACTTTTACTGGTTTAAATGTTTAGATTTCTATTACTTTTTACTGGGAGCAGAAGGTGTAATAGGGGATGATAATAATAGACTGCTAATTTTGTGATTATATTGCAAAAAATAATAAAGCTTGTAGATCTATACATATTTTTAATGCAAATGTACCAGAATATTAACTACTTGCTGTATCACCTGTAACATGTATCATGTAGTTTGCCCATTTCCTCCCAAAAACACTTCAGGTAGAAATCCATAAAAGGAATCTGACAACCTGAAGAGTTCCTTTTAGCTACTTTTCTGGTAATGCCATTAGCAAAATCCTCAAAACTGAAGGAAAAAAAAAAACTTGTCTGAAGAAATTCACAAAGAACAATATGTTAAGCATTTGAAAGAGATCCTTACAACGTCAAACTCATTTGTGATTGTCTCATGCAACTGTGATCACAAATGAGCAAAAGCTTCTGAATGTGAATAGCATTCAGAAGTAAAACTTGCACAAAAAAAAGGCATTTCTGCATGAGTGCAAGCCTCCCTGCACCCCTTGATGTGGGGGGCAGCAACCCCACACTCTTACTACTTACCCCAGCTCTGAGGATGCACCATCACGGAGGAAGAGGAAATCCCAAACACACCTGCATCTCGACTTTCCAGATAAAAAGCGGCCCATTCACTGAATAGTGATGGCAAAAATGAGTGTATATCACTAGTGCTTCATAAACTGACCTCACTTGTGATTTGAAAAACAGGCCAGGAAGCGACCAACACTCAAAAGAATGTGGTCTGACCTTTCTCTTCTAACAGCAAAGTAGAACTGACGAAAGCATGTGGTATACTCTTATTTTAAAGTTCAGCTGCCTTCTAATGGTCTTTGTTAAAGACAGCATCCATGCATTTCTATCTGAATGCTAACTTATGGCTTGAAGACTATGACCACCTTTGGTTATAAGCCAGCCCTGCAGCAAAGAACCTAATGATAATGCTGCTTAGCCACTGAATTCTGGGAGACAGCAAAATAAAATCACCTGATGGAGTTCAAAGAACGTAATCCCAAAATTAAAAAAATCCCACATGAATCACATTTAGAACTTTTCTGCAGAACTTTTAAATCAGCCCCTTTCCTTTGGTACATGGCAGAAGTGCTAGGAAAAGTAAGGACTACCAAATTACACTGACATATCTAGATTAAACAAAGCACAGTCAACAACCTGGCTTAAAGAAGTCACTCTTGCTTCAAATTACAGTGGTCAACAGATTCTCTAGTCCTGCTTCTTTGGTGCTACTCTCAAACATGGATTACTGAGGATGGTAAGGACAATAAAATTTCATTACTTATGAGAAATATACGACCGTTTCCTGGGGATCTACAATTACACCACAGACAGTTCCATTAAACATAATTTAACCCCTAAAGAATCATCTGTAGGTCCGCTAATGATTGGCAGTAGATTTTCACGAACGCCGAGGTGCCAGCTCGACGTTCAACCTTCAATGAAGGCATGCCCATTTACGCATGTCTTTCAAACGCCCACCCAACCGCAGGGAGGACATGCAGACTCCATACAGAAGGCACTCCCTGCACTCCAGCCGAGAATCGAACAGGAGAACCTCTTGCTGTGAGGCAACAACGCTACCGCTGCACCACCGCAAGTTCTGGTACTCATCATTAAATTTTTTAGAGTCATATTATGTTTTCTGATGCATCAGTATATTCTGCTTTATTCTAATTTCTTTAGCAAGGTCATAAATGAAAATGTGCTCTAATGGTCCTATTCAAACAATCTACTAAACCAATAAATAAAAAAATACATAAAATAAACAAGATAAAATGAGCCTGTTCTAGTAAAGGGGGTGCCAAAGAATAGATTCCTTTTAGCTACAGAGTGCACAACTCAAGAACTGCTAGGCAGTCTAAATTCTAATTTTTGTTGAACACATGCTATACCACAGAAACAATGGTGCTTGCTCTGTGGTCAATATCAAATGTTTCCACTTCTCTGAAGCCTTAATCATCATCATCCTTATTAAGGTTTGGAAGATAGAGGCCTAGACATGACCAGGTCCAGCACAAGGTGATCTGAGCAGATGCCTAGGGCCTGTGCTAGCTGGGGACCCTATAAATAGTGTTCTAAAAAAATTGTTCCACCCTGTCTCATCCATATCTCTCAACAGTTATTTTACCATCTAAATCTGGTTCGGTTCTACTGTTCTGTATTGACATGTGGATATCTCGGGTTTCTTATCTTTCATTGGCTCAAATGTAGAGCTAATAAGAGGGACTTCTTGGATCTTATAATTGTCAAAATGGACCAACAGTGGAAAAGCCTGCAGTTCTGCACTAGCACAGTCTTTCTGAAAAATCTAGTACCTCGCAGTGCTGAACACAGTGCAGTCTTCAGCACATATCTGGTAAATAAGTATACAGTACACTATGCATTTTTGTGTATGTGAGTATGCATGTGTGCCACTGGGCAATGGGCAAAACTCTGCTGTTCATATGCCCATGGTTTTGCAGAACATCTCTGGTTTTGGCCAATGTGTTTCCCTTCACCCTCATAAAATGCTTCAGTTTCTGGTAAATCACAGAGGATTACAATTAATTAGCAATGCTGGTCATTAGAGTTTTACTGGTTTAATGTTCAGAAAATACATATCTACGTAACATCCATTGTTCTGTAAAATTTTTTAAGCGAATCAGAAAAGTCTCCTCATCTGTTTGATTTTGCAGAATGTCTCTGATTTTAAATACTTTGTCTTGTTCCTTGTTAAATTCTTCATTTTCTGGTAAATCATTGTGGATTGCAGTTAGTCAATAATGCTAGTCATTACAGTTTCATAGCTCTTACTGTTAAGAAAAATAATGTCCATGCAACACCTATTGTTCTGTTAATGTTTTAAGTGAATTAGACTTATCTGGCACTTAAAGATCTGAGCTTTTAATGAACTACTTCCTGTAGTCAAAAGTACAAGGATTGATTATTTCCACTTCTATTGCCTACTGTGTGACTTTGAGCAAGTCTTACCCAGACAGTGCTCCCGGGTCACCCCTGAAAAGGAACGTTTTTAAAATGTTCCCTTTGGGTCCTTATTTTGCCACTATTTTTATCTTTGTCTAGGTATTTTCTTTGGTTTGTTCCTTGTAAAATTTGTGGGCTTCTGGCCAACTGTTTTGGATTGTGGCCACTAAAAGACAGGCATATGAATTTCAGACTTCTTAGCCTTCAGAAAATGCTTGTTAATGCGATACATATTATAGTAACTTTCCAAGTATATAAAAAATAATTAAAATCTGCTCCCGATTATTGAGCTAAGCTGTTGACAGGGTAGAAAGGAAGTTGCAAGGGGCTACCCTATATGGTTCTGACAGCAGTGGACTCAGACAAATTTCTGAGCTATTACTTTATGTATTTATTCACTCATTTGACCTCATATCTGAGGTGTACAGTCACAGAACTGGCTGCATCTGATGGTCACATGTGTGCGTGTGTGTGTTGTGTGTTTTGTGTGTGTGCATACATGTAGATCTAGTAATTGTTTCCTGCATCACAGAGTAGTTATGGTTCAAAGGAATGAACTGACTGCAGTAAACAGAGTCATCATCATACGAGCCACGTTCTCAGAGGGCAACCTTCGGTTCCCTTATTTTGTTGATTGTTGACAGTGTGTTTATTCTTTGACTGTGAATAAACTAGACAACATGAAGTCAACAAGCTTAATATTAATATTTTAATTATGAACGTATTATTTAATAGCAGAGTTTGCCTATCAGTCAGTGCAGATGAGTATGGTTATCAGCTGTTAATAAAACATTTTTTAGTGCAGGCTTTGATTTCTTCATCCTTCATTTGTCTTGTGTGTGACTCTGACGGTCTGACCAAGTCACTTCAACAGATAGTATTTCTGGGCCGTCCCCGAAAAGGGTCACTTGCATCCAGTGGACTATCTCAAGGTGCTGGCAAATACATAACACACTATATTTTGAATCCTTAAGCTCTTCACATAACTAATAATTAGTGGTTCACTATATGCTATTTCACTATGAATTTCAACACATCTCTTGTAGTTTAATGGCTTGCTAGATGCATTTTTAATAAATGCAACTTTCAAGTGAAGCTGTTCATGCAAAATCTGTCTTCGGTGTGAAAGATTTTTGTTTTGTTTAGCAAATTCCTGTCAGTGTTTTATCTGTACAATCTGAAATAAAAGTTTTACATTAAATCCAAAGAAGAAGAAAAAAAGTATGCACACTGACAGGTTTGAACATCAGTTTATGGTAACTGGGGAGAGACAGCCAAGCAATGGGATATTAGTATGGCTGAGGGCCCTGGTCCATTACTCTGCCTAGGGACCCCGTTTGATCATGATCCAGCTTGGGGTCCAGACAGTTCCAAGTATCATAGGGAGTATTCCCTATGGTCACCCTCGTTAGTCAGGTCTGACCATAAGCTAATCACCCTGCCAGAGCCATGGGCTCAACATCCAAAAAAAAGAGGTCATTGTCCCCACTGTCTCATCCCTCATTAGACCCATTATAGAATTATTCTAAAACAGGGCAACTAACTGCAGAGTCATCACAAAGGAGGATCTACTACTATTATTCCAAACGCTTGAAAAGTCAACAAGTGAGGAATGTCACATCCCTAGTAGAATAACCTAACATAGTTTGTATTTCTGCAAAAGCTTCCTGAAGAAAGATTCTAATAGGGATATGGGAACAAACACTTCATTTTCCTAAGCCATATAGAGTGAAAATATGCAAAACAATTTCAGAAGAGATGGCTATGCCTTCTCCCTTCCTGGGAAGCAATCCTAATACAGATGGATTCTAGTGACTTTAGACGCTATAAAACGCAAAACACCTTGAGACTGACCCTGACACAGCACCTGGAAACTTTCAAGGGGAGAACAGTGTCAAAAATATTGCAGGTTGCAAAACACAGAGTTGTTCCTGTTCATGTAAACAAAATGGAACCTGAGGAAGGTAAACCATGTCTGGCAAATATGAAGTGATATAAACACTGATACTGCTGACAAATGATGGCTCGAAACAGTACAGCTCACAGCAGCAGGGGGAAGCCAATGAAGGGTTTCTATTATGTGATCAAAGTCACTTCTGTCGAATGCGTCTTGTCTGAACATAAAAGAACGAAAAGGTAAATAGCGAAGCAGCTTTTAAGCAAATTCTTTCCCTGGGAAAGAATTCACTTGTCCACTTCCGTTACTTTGCCATTTTCAGCATATTTAAGTAGGGGGGTGGTGAGGGGGCACAGTATCCCACTTTATGTAATGTTTTAAAGTTGTTTATTTTTTTTTTGGAACAGTGATTTTTTCCCTTGGAAAAAAATTGCTGTTCTGAGGTTTCGACATTGTAAGCTTTCGCTTACATGGGGTCGATTAATCATTTTTCACTTTTTTAAGCATTCGATGATGTAATATAGACCCGCCAATGAATACTGTCTGATGTCAAGGAATCTAGATAAGTCGAGCATTGAAAGTAATGGCATGTCAACAACAGCTTCTGAAATATAAACTAGAAGGGAAACGAGGAAGACAAGTGACAATTCAATCCATTCTCTGCCCCCTACACAGGGAAGGAAGCTATAAAATGTCCATACAGAAACTTTTAGTACCTAGGAATCAGTAAGGCCAGAGACCCACCTACCTGACTGATATCATCTACTAGTATGAAGAACCAAGACTGAGCAGAACAGCAGGATTCTCTGTTGGAATTGAATGGCTGGGGGGAGTGGCCAAGATGGTGACTGACTAGCAGCACAAAGCTTTTGCTCTGCTTTTTTTTTTACTATTTTCTTAACAGAAATATTTTCTCTAAACTATTATAAATATTTTTCTGAAAGAAAAAAAGGAGATTCAAAAACAACTTTTTGAATTTTCCTGCCAGTATACTTTTTTGAATGTTCAACTATCACGAGTCACTCAAAGGTGAACTCACAAGAAAACTCTATACGAAAGGAACTACAATCCATTATTGGGAGTATTCAGAACTATCTATCAAACTGAACAAACTGGAAACAAAAATGGACTATATTAAAGAAGACTGCAAAAAGCAAATGGATTTTCTAAATTAAGTTTTGCAACAGCAGTCTACTCAAATCTCTTCTATAGAAGATGCAGTGACAGACATAGATGGAAGACTGACACAGACTGAAAGTCACTCAGAATTTTCTACTAAAACAAAACACTTTGCTACTAGAAAAAATAAAAGATTTAGAAAGCATTTCTCGAAGAAACAACATTAGAATTTATGGAATACCAGAGAAAGAAGAGGGGGGACAGTTCGATACATTTCTTAAATAACTAGTTGCCTAAAGCCCTATCACTTGGCATCGACAGAGCTCACAGGTCCCTTTCAACATCTTCTTTAAAGAAGAACCCTCCTGTGCCTAGATCCATCATTGTGAAGTTTATGTCTAGCCAAGAAAAAGATTGAATTCTGAAGTCAGCCTGGACTAATACACTAGTTAAACTAAAAAGACAGTAACATCAGATTTGATACTACTACACATTGCTAGTTATGTCCAAAAGAAAAGAAGCTGTACCATTCATAAAAAGCCTGAGAAAAACAGATATAAAAGTTCAACTTGTTTTTCCATCAAAATTACGAATCTCTTTCCCAGATGGTAAGAAAATCTTCAATACCCTGGAAGAAGCTGTAGAATACACCAAGAAAAAAAAATATTTGATAAAATTGTAGACATGGAATGGGGACTGACTGACTTGAATGTCTGGTCACGCTAAAAACATCTGTTACTTGGGCAACTTCAGATGATGCTCTTTATTTTGTCTTCCCTTTGTCTCTCCTCTTAATGTTATCTTCCACCTCACCCCATCAATTCAATAGATGGAAGTGTCTTTATGACAGCCAGAGAAGACACATTCTGGAATACATCTCCTTTTCTTCAAGTTTGTTAATACTAATGTAGCTCCCACTGCATTTCATGTAGAAGTAATAGACTGTAGTTTTCCATTACACCACAAGGTGGAGCTCCTTTTCAGGAATATAAAAGAATTTCGAAAGTGAAAGAGGAGTCTGGAACACTAGCTGAAAGAGGGAAGACTGAAACAAGTAGCTGAAGGAGAAAAGGGCCTTGCAGCATGACTGGATTTTCTTTTCTAGTGTTTTGGGACAGGGAAGTGAAGAAGCAGGTTGTGTCTGTCTCTTGCAGAAATCCTGGATATGGCATTTTGTGGAATCAGGAGAGAAGTCTGAAGCCAGTAGTTCCACTCCTGCTATAATTCAGCAAGAAAAGGAGTTCCATTGAACCTAGTACTGAGAAGCCATAGATGATTACCAGAGTTCTGGTAGGTGATTTTCTACTTTTCTCATCAGAGGAACCACGGCACCTGGTTACTAGGATATTCTCAACGGAGTGGTGAGAGGATCTGGCCGCCATTTTATATTTTTATAAGATTGTGGTTTCCCCCTTTAATGCTTTGTGGATTAATAACTGGGATGCAAAAGAGCTCCAACTTGGGCCCCATCCTGTCGGCAGCAAGACTAAGTAGTCACTGGCCAGTGAACAAGGTATAATAGAGTGTTTTCACAGTTGGTCTGTTTAGAATTGATCGGGGGGAGGTAGATGTTCAATGACATTGCATTTGCTTGTGTTAGTACTGTTGCCTTCAAGAATTCTGCTGCTCAATGACATTGCATTTTCTCATACCTGTATTGTTGTATTATGACTCTTTTATTGCTTAATGACACAGATTTTTTTCTCATTTGTATTGCTGCATTATAAAGCTTTACTGCTCATTGATATTGCCTTCTTTGTGCATGTTTGAATGTCAAGACCTTCTTCTGTTGGGTTCTGGGGAAGAGGGTGAATGTATGTTTTCATTGCATGCATATTCTCACCTTGCCTTATTGCTAACTGGTGCACTGTTGAAATAATTTGTTTATGGTTCTGCTATTACCTTTTTAAACTAGATGTGTCACCTAGGATAAAAATCTGTCTCTTTTGCCACCTTGGTGTGTTGGGCCTAACAGGCGTGTCACCAGAGTGAGGTAGGAAGGAACCCATATCTCTTCAGCTACACCTGCGGGTGAGCTACATGTGGAGGCTCGTCCGGGATTTCCTATACTGCCTTGGACTCCACCCTATTCCCCTGTACATGTGGAAAGCAAATCCAGCAGAAACATAAACTCAGAAGTAACCGCTAAGTGGTGCAAACTGCACAATGCTCAGTCAGAGCATTGCTTAGTTCTGGTGTTGCCAGGGGTCACATGGACTGATATGCAAATACATCAAGTCACAGGATCCTTGCCAGTTGTGGGGTGTGGATTTTTGTTGGACAGCACTGTGGACTCTACCGAGCAGAGCACATTGGCCTTATTAGAATGGAAAAGTCCTTCAGTGTATGAGCACATACCTTCGAGTGTACAACTTTCGGGTGAGAGTGCAGTCCGTGTGGTAATCCCTGAGAAGTGCACTACCTCAGCAACAGAGAAAATACCTGTGGAAGCTATCCTAGTAGGTCAGAACCTTACACCAGAAGTTGCAGCTTCACTGCCCATAAATACTATAAGGCCTGAAGTTTTGAAGGCTTTGGGAAGTATTGTAGAAAAATGTTTAAAGTCTACACAGCCATTCACTGGGTTTGGCTACCGCAAATTGTGTTTCTTTTCTGGCAAACAAACCACACTTCAAGGAGAGGAAGATTTTGAATCCTGGATGGATCAGGCTTCACAAGCCCTAGAGGAGTGGGAAATCCCAGAATCTCAGAAGCAGCAGTGGATAGCTGAAAGTCTAAAGGGATTAGCTGCAGATACCATACACAACCTAAAGATGGGTAAGAAAGAATGCATGGCCAAGGACTATTTAGGAGTACTGCAGGATGTGTTTGGAAGGACCAAGAGGGCTGCTGACCTACTGTATCAGTTTGAACACACATACCAAGAAGTTGGTGAGAAACTGATTACATTAAGCGATTAGATAAAATGCTCCACCAGATCATCCTAAAGAAGGGGGTGGATCTGAAAGTAGCTGAACAAGTACAGATCAGACAAATTTTTACAGGGAGCTTAAGCTATGGACCCCACTGTGTGGAAAATGAGGATGAGAAATAGGGAAGAGACTAACTTATTCTCAGTTGGTTAAAGAGGTGAGGGAAGAGGAAACCCCATTGGAAGCCAAATCTTAGTGTTCAACAGCAACTAAAACAGTGAGTGAGCACCAGCAGGAGCCTATAGCCGTGCTCACTACTCAAACAGGAGTCTTGGGCCAGAGTGTTCGCACTGTAGAGGTGTCACAGTTGCAGATGCAGGTGTCTTCCCTGACCAATGCTATAGCTCAAGTTACCAAGACAGTTGCAGAATTGCAGAAAGCCGTGGAAACTTTAGCTAAAGGGAGGAATACATCAGCTTGAACCTCCACGAAAGGACTCAGGGAAGAACTGAATCAGCCAATGCTCAGAGTTCCTACTGGACTTTGTTTTCGCTGTGGAGATGCAAGGCATATAAAGCTACAGTGTCCTAATGTAGAGAACTTGAAAAGAATGAATGAACTATTATTGGCTAGTGCAATGCAAGGAAACTTCAAAGGGCCTTAGTGAAGGAGCCAGCTGAGTGCCCAGTTACAAAGAGCTCCATAAAATCTAACATCAAGAAACAGCATCCTGGATCTCCTTTCCACACTAACCCTTGTAATAGGAGAGAGAGACTACCTACTATGCACACTTATAGCTCATCTGAGGTGAGCAACCGAAATGGAAAGCCATCTCAGCCAAAATCTCAACATCTCAGACCGCAAAGCATTACTAAGCAAGAGTCTTATCCGTTAAAATGGCAAGGTCAACCGGCGGTACCTCAACCACATGCTGTCGTACAGCTGAACAACAACAGAAACTACCCGATGGCCTACTGGGACAGTCACCTGTCGTGTCAGTAAAAATTGGCGGAGTGTATGGTAAAGCACTGTTGGATACTGGTGCACAACTCACCATTCTGTACAGAGACTACTAGCAAAAATACTTAAAGCATTTGCGAAGTTCCCTTATGATGGTTATGTCTCACTCAACTTAGAATTTTCCACTTCAGTTGTTGGGTCAAGAGAAGTTTTTGAAACACTCGCTGTTGTGTGCTCCAGGCCAAAAGGAAAGGATTCAGCAACTATTTTAGTGGGGACAAATACTGACCTCATTAGAAGAATGCTAATGCCTCAGTTGACCCAGGAACACCCAACACGACATCCTCTCCTGAGACCAGTTTTCTGTGCCCTTCAAAGGGAGAAGGATAGTAAGAAAGATGAAATTGGTCATGTGTGGACCCTGTCTGGGAAAGAGCATATAATTCATCCTGGTCAGGTCACCTACTTGAGAGCCAAAGTGAGGATGTGTGGACAAACTGTTTCCTTTCATCTCATGATGAAAACGGATCCAGAAAGTGACTTGCCACCGGGGCTGGAACTAGTTCCAGAAGTTTGGTCTGCGGACAAGTTAAAGCATTCTTATGACACTTTGCCTGTGGTGTTGAAAAATAAAGGACGTGCTCCCAATGTCCTGCGTTCACAAGTGCATGCTGCTTCTGTGTTGACAAGGAATGAGAGCAGAGCCAATGAGTTGAAGCTGGAAGATATTGAGATAGGAGGTGGTCTCTTGCCCCGAGTTACTAACCAGAGTTAAAGAGCTACTAATGAAAAAGAAAAATTGTTTTTCTACTAGTGGACTAGACATGGGCTGTGCAAAAAGTGAAGAACACTGAATAAGAGTAAAAGAGGACTGGTCCTTCAGGGAACGTTCCAGAAGAGTAGCAGCAGACTTGGAGGACTTAAGAAAATATTTGGAAGAACTAAAAGCCGCAGGGATAATTCGAGAGTCAAGAAGTCGATATGCCTCTCCCATTGTCATTGTCAGGAAAAAGAATGGGTCAATTCACACGTGTGTTGACTATTGTACTCTGAATCAGCGAACCATTCCAGACCAGTACACAACTCCCCGGATTGAAGATGCTCTAAACTGCCTGGTGGGCAGTAAGTGGTTCAGTGTGCTAGATTTAAGTGGTTACTATCACATCCCTATGCACCCAGAAGATAAAGAGAGGACTGCTATCATCACCCCTTTGGGATTTTTTGTGTTTGATCGCTTACGTCAAGGTTTATCAAATGCACCGGCAACTTTCCAGAGAATCATGGAAAGAACAGTTGGAGACATGCATCTCCTGGAAGTCTTAGTTTACCTGGATGACATCATTGTCTTTGGGAGGACCCTAGAGGAGCATGAAGAAAGACTGATGAAGGTAATGGACAGGATTGAGAAGGAAGGCCTGAAGTTGTCATTTGACAAATGCAAGTTCTTCCAACCTTTAGTGACCTATGTGGGACATGTATCTGCAAATGGAATATCCACAGATCCCAGCAAAGTTGAAGCGGTGACATCTTGGCCCAGACCCAAAACTATCACAGAGCTGCGATCTTTCCTGGGGTTCTGCAGTTACTACAGAAGGTTTGTGGAAGGATTTTCAAAGATAGCAAGACCCTTCAACCATTTGCCCCAAAATGATGAGAAAGCAGATGAAACAGATGAAGATATCCTTGTGAAAAAGCCTAAGGGACCAAGAGGTTCTAAAGAACTCATGAGAGTCATTGGGCTCCTGAGTGCGAAGAGTCATTTGAACAGCTTAAGTATTGCCTCACACATGCCCCTGTGCTGGCATATGCTGACTCAACAAAGCCATACACTTTACATGTGGATGCTAGCAGGGATGGCTTAGGAGGACTCCTTTACCACGAGTAGGACAAGAAGCTGAGACCTGTGGCTTTTATCAGTTGGAGTTTATCCCCCACAGAATGAAACTACCCTGCACACAAGTTGGAATTCCTTTCCTTAAAGTGAGCGGTAGTGGACAAGGTGCATGACTATCTCTATGGGGCTTAATTTGAAGGGTTGACTGACAGCAATCCTCTGACTTACATCCAGACCACTGCAAAGCTAGATGCTACTGGCCACAGATGGATGGCAGCTCTATGCAGCTATAATTTCAGTTAGAAATACCACCCAGGACATGAAAACGGAGATGCTGATGGTCTGTCCAGAAGACCTCAGGGAGATTTACACCCCGACGATGAATGAGTGGAAATTACAGTGCCAGGGGTGAGAGCTATGTGTCAGATTGCAATCTGCTATCAACACACTGAATGTTGGGCCCAGAAGTTGGGTCTGTCTGCAGCAAGCATATTCCAAACTTACTGTAATCTGGTCACTTTGCAGGTTTCATCTCTACCAGCTTTGAGTAACAGTGACCTCAGAAGAGATCAAAGAGAAGACCCCTTAGGTCAGCTGGTGGTAGCTGCTTTAGAGAAGAAACAAGTTAATATGCTTCGCACTGATATTCATCCTCTAGCAGGACTTTTGGCCAAAGAATGGGACAGACTCCAGATACAAAATGAACTAGTGTATAGGAGATCTACTAGTGCACTTGGCAGTGACAAATAGCAATTGTTGCTTCCTCAGAAGTATAGAGAAGTAGTACTCTGGTCATTGCATGATGAACATGGTCATCTTGGTTATGACAGAACTATGGGTCTGGTATGAGACAGGTTCTACTGGCCATGCATGAAGCAAGATGTTGAGGATTATTGTCTTACATGTCTTCATTGCATTCAGATAAAGACTCTGCCAACCAGACCTGCCTCATTGGGTCAAATGGAAAGTAGTGGACCCATAGAACTGGTCTGTATAGATTTTCTGTGCATTGAACCAGATGAAGGTGGGATCAGTAATGTGCTGGTGGTGACAGACCACTATACCAGGTACGCTCAAGCATTTCCCACTCACGATCAGAAAGCTATTACAGTGGCAAAACTACTAGTTGAGAAGTTCTTTGTACACCATGGCCAGCCAAAACAGTTACACTCTGATAAAGGAAGTGATTTTGAGAGCAAGCTTGTCCATGAACTACACTGTTGGGAGTCCAAAAAAGCCACTCCACTCCTTATCATCCTCAAGAGGATCCTCAACCCGAGCATTTCAACAGAACTTTACTAGACATGTTGGGGACACTATCTGCTGAGAAGAAGAGTCAATGGACTAGACATGTAGCCACAGTGGTGCATGCTTACAACAGTACTAAAAATGATGCTACAGGATTCTCGCCTTACTTCTTAAGGTTTGGAAGAAAAGCTCGTCTTCCTGTTGTCATCACCTCTGGAGTCACAGCTGATGATACACCAGTGCAATCTCACATCAGTTATGTGGAGAGACTCAAGAAGAACCTCAGACAGGATTATAAGCTTGTTGAAAAATCAACCAGACAAAGACATTAGTGAAACAAGGCGCACTATGACCAAAAAGTAAAGATGCATGACTTGCAGCCAGGGGACAGAGTTTTTTTGAGAAATTTGGGACTTCAAAGAAAGCATAAACTAGCTGACCGCTGGGGATCTGAGATTTACATAATTTGCTGTCAGCTACCTAATATCACTGTAACCCATAAAAACCTGGCACCGAAATAACTTAATGCCTTTGGCAAAATCAGCAAGACTCATGAATCCGGAACCCAAATGGCTCAGCGGAAGCCTAACTCAAGGTGATCCAGAAGGTTAAGGCGGAGAAGAACTATCCTCTCCGATATTCAAGAGACTATGCTTCCTCCTCCTGAAGGAGAGGAGGACAGTGATGATGACTGGGGTTTCAGTGGGCTTTTTTATGAGGATGTTCAAGACCCCGTGGGCTGTAATCTCAATGTCATTTTGAGCACCCCAGACCTAACAACAGACTAAGTATTGTTTCTGTGCCTCTTGCAGAACCTGGTACTGATGGAGGCCCTGCTATGCAAACTTCAGAAAATAGTGCTGAGGATAGTCATACCATTATGGAAAACGAAAGTGAAGTTATACAAGAGGAGATCTTAGAAGTACACAATATGCCTACTGAAGAACTAGATATTGAATGTGATGTGAGTGACAAACCTTCCGTGCAAAATTCCTTAGCTGTCTCTTCCGAAACAAAACTGCAAAGACTGATTTGGCCCTAACAGCGACTTTTCTATAACAGTTTGGGACACAGTACACAGGAACCTGTGACCAAAGCTCATCGGAGGGTCTGTGCTCATAATCCCTATGCCTCTTACTCCAGTGGTGACACTCCATCCCAAGTTAAGCATAAGGCTGATTACCCTTGGTGGAATGTGCCTTTTGAAATAAAAATATTGTTCAGTTGATGGTGCATTAGTGTTTGTAAATATTGTCTGCTAATCTACCTTTGACTTGGGGGGACCCAAGATTTTCAAGTGGGGGGAGGAGTGTAGCTCCCACTGTATTTCATGTAGAAGTATTAGACTGCAGTTTTCCATTACACAACAAGGTGGAGCTCCTTTTCAGGAATATAAAAGACAATTTTGAAAATGAAAGAAGAGTCTGGAACACTAGCTGAAGGAGGGAAGACTAACACGTAGCTGAAGGGAAAAAGGGCCTTGCAGCATGACTGGATTTTCTTTTCTAGTGTTTTGGGACAGGAAAGTGAAGTAGATTGTGTCTGTCTCTTGCTGAAATCCTGAATATGGTATTTTGTGGAATCAGGGGAGAAGTTTGAAACCAGTAGTTCCACGCCTGTTTTGATTCTGAAATCAGTAGTTCCACGCCTGTTTTGATTCAGCACGAAAAGGAGTTCCCTTGGGTCTAGTACCGAAAAACCATAGATGATTACCAGAGTTCTGGTACGTGATTTTCTACTTTTCTCATCAGAGGAACCACGGCGCCTGGTCACTAGGATATTCTCGACGGAGTGGTGAGAGGCACTGGCCACCATTTTATATTTTTATAAGTTTCCCCCATTTTAATGCTTTGTGGATTACAAATAACTGGGATCCATATCAGCTCCAACTTGGGCCCCATCCTGCTGGCAGCAAGACTGTAAGTAGTCACTGGCCAGTGAACAAAGTATAATAGAGTGTTTCACAGTTGGTCTGTTTAGAATTTATCAAGGGGGTAGAGGGTGTTAGTACTGTTGAATGACATTGCATTCTGTCATATTTGTATTGTGGCACTATAAATCTTTATTGTTCAATGATAATGCATTTTGCCATGTTAGTACTGCTGCTTTAAAGAATCTTTACTGCTCAATGACATTGCATTTTCTCATATATGTATTGTTGCATTATAAATCCTCATTGTTCAATGACATTGCATTTTGCTGGTGTTAGTAGTGCTGCCTTCAAGAATTTTGCTGCTCATTGACATTGCATTTTCTCATATCTGTACTATTGTATTATGACTCTTTTATTGCTTAATGACATTGCATTATTCCCCGTGTTTGTATTGCTGCATTATAAAGCTTTACTGCTCATTGATATTGCCTTCTTTGTGCATGTTTGAATGTCAAGACCTTCTTCTGTTGAGTTCTGGGGAACAGGGTGAATGTATGTTTTCATTGCATGCATATTCTCACCTAGCCTTATTGCTAACTGGTGCATTGTTGAAATAATTTGTTTATGGTTGTGCTATTGCCTTTTTAAATTAGATGTGTCACCTAGGATAAAAATCTGTCCCTCTTGCCAACTTGGTGTGTTGGGCCTAATAGAGGTGTCACCAGAGTCAGGTAGGAAGGAACCTATATCTCTTCAGCTACACCTGCGGGGTGCGCTACACTAAGGAATACCTTAAAGAATCTTTTGTCAAGACTGTCTCATGCAGACATCAAATCACTTGCAGTATTGGTAAGGCCATGCTGTTGTGAAACTTAGCCAAACATGATTTGTCAACTGCAGGGGCACTTCAAGTACTTAGGTAAACTAGGCATAAACTGAGGGAATAATGAATAAAAATGTCTGGTAGTGTTGAACTGGCAACTTTGAGGAAAGAAGTTATAAACATTTTGAAAGCAGCACATAAATAACAAAGAAGATAAGGTAACATTGCTATGCTGAGACATCATGTATGTGCTGTGGGTAAGACGGTAACTCTCATGCTGGTAGAGGAACAGAATGCTGTTCTTGTTCATAAAAACAAGATAGACCCTGGGGAAATGAGCCAGACAGCTGCAAATGCATCACAATGAGTACTGCCTGCTGCAAATGTCACCTCAAAGAAAGACCTTGATGTAGAGACTTCTAGTGGATAGTATAAAATTAGCTGCTGTCGAGTGGCACCTATGCCAAGAAAAAGTAAAAATCTAGCAGATAATATTGGTGTGAAGCAGAAACTGTTCTTTGCTATTTAATGTTTGTTCAGACAGTACTTTTTATTTTGGATGTTTGTCTTGGGTTGCTCTCCCTTCACAACAATACACCTTTCTGTTTCTCTTACCATGGTCAATTACAGTTTTGTCAGAACTACAGTCATTGAAATCCTAGTAACCCAAACTTTGAACAATATGAAATACTCTGAGAACAATTTACTTTAACAGTAACACATTTTCATTAATAAGTCAAAATGAAGCATTTACATGAAACGAAAACTGCTTGATTAACAAGTGTACAGTTTTTTTTAAAAATAAATATATACACACATACACTACAATATTTAACTGGAAAACTTCTGTACAACAAAATGTCAACTGCAACAACCACCAAACTGAGGTCATGGATTTAGAAGAGCTGTTCAGTTTAATAGATTTATCCAGTGGCCAAGGGTCTATACTGTAACGATTAAGGAGAGTGTATATGCCTTTATTTTTAACCAACATATCATCTTTTTTTCCCTTCTCATGAGACAGAACAAAGAACTGTGATACCAAAAAGCAATATCTTAAAAGGTGCTGCAAAGTTACCATGGCAACTACTGGAGTTGTAAGACTGAACACAGCTCATTAATGCTCACAGAAAGCCCATATTAATTGCACTGTGACTTTCACTTTTATTGGAGATGTTTATTTAAAAATGCTACCCACATCCTTGCATATTTTAATGTGAACTATTGGTTAAACTCAAAGCAAGATATCTTAATTATGTAACAGCCAATAATCAATTTTGGATCTAGCTATGAAATGAGTAAAAGCTGCATTTGCCTTTAAATGCTTACCCATTTTATCATTGTTTAAGCACTTATTCTTTACTGCTATCACTTTACAGATCTAATTTTAAACCACCGTTAAATACAGCGTTGTGTTATTCTGACTTGCTGAGGTGCATTATGACATGCTATGGTAAATTTTATAATTTTAAAGAAAGGCTCATTTGCAAGTTCTAGAACAATCACACCATATTTTTACAAACTGTTCTACTTAACCCTATGAGATTTACTAAAATATTTTTGGCACTATACAACATAGCAGAAGCATGACCTATTTTTGTTTTCTTAAAGAACCCACACACATTCTTGCTTAAACTATAAAGTTGCTCATCTAAGCATCAAATAGGTTAGAATGAAAAAAAAATCTGGGGTGCACAGAATAAACATCTTGAAACAATATTCTTTTAACTAATGATGTTCTAGAAAATCTTCTAATAAAAGACTAATGTGGACTATTTCTTCAGAGGGCAAATTTCTTGTGATGTG